>NC_026001.2:69470381-69605488 GCF_000442705.2 Elaeis guineensis | reverse complement strand
CTGTGTCAAGCTTTCCATCTACCTGAAGGGAGCAGCAAGAAATTGGTACTCGAACACTGAAGCGGTACTATCTTCTTTGATCAAATGAGCCACCAGTTTGTGGCTCATTTCATCAGCAGCCGCCGTCCCCGGAGAGGTTCAGAGTCCCTCATCAACATCAACAAAAGGAGGGAGAATCCATCCGAACTTATGTCAACTGTTTTACACCGTCACATTGGAGGTCCGAACCTGGACCAATCATTACAATGGTCGCCCTGAAGAGTGGTCTTCAAAAGAATGACCTTTTGTTTTCTCTGAAAAAAAGTATCTCAAAGACTCACTGATTTGCTGGCTCGGGCGAAGGATATGCTGAATGGAGGAAGCCTTCAGCTGAAGGATGAGGAGGTCGCGATGGAGCAGCAGGCGAGTGACTCCAGCATGCCCGCAGCTAAAAAGGGTCGAGTGAAGCTCGACCACGTTCTCAAACTTCCTCCAACATAAGTGCGTCCAAACTCCCCCTCGAGCTTATAGGCAGAGAAGTCCGGACTGCAGAGTTCGGCGGAGCTCTCTCCCAAGAAGATTTCACAGCTACGCCCCTCTCAATGCTCCAAAAACTCAAGTGCTGATGGAGATTGGAGAGCAGCTGCCAAGATCGGAAAGGATGCGCACACACCCCGAGAAGCACAACCCTAACAAGTTTTGCCTCTATCATCATGACCACGGCCATGATACAGAGGAGTGTATTCAGCTCCGAGATGAGATTAAGGAGCTCATTAGACGAGGTCGGCTTAATAGATTCATCCGACGCCGGTCTGAAGGTAAAAGATCGCCAAGGGCCCTACCACAACCGGAGCTACCAAGGAGGGAAGAACAGCTTGAAGATCGACGTCCAATCAGGATCATCAACACCATCTCTGGAGGATCCGACGGGGAAAGCCAGTGGATCGATCGGACTGCCCAAGCGATAGAGACTGAAGAATCTATAACCTTTACTGAAGAAGATGCTCGAAAGATTCATTCTCCCATAATGATGTGATCGTAGTTTCTTTAAATATTGCTGATTATGATGTACACCGCATTCTTGTGATAATGGAAGCTCGATCGATATTTTGTTTACGATGCATTCTCAAAATGTCCATTTCGGATGATCGATTAGGGCTGATAAGCTCCCCATTGGTAGGGTTCACTAGCAATGCTGTGCCAGTGAAAGGAGTAATAACTTTAATCATAGTTACAGGTTGGTACCCAAAGCAATCTAGAGTGCAAGTAGATTTCTGGTAGTAAGGGTGCCATCTGCCTACAATGCAATACTCAGCCGACCTGGCCTCAACATCCTCCAAGCTGTGGTATCGACCTATCATTTGAAATTGAAATTTTCTACAAGCCAAGGGTCGGAGAGGTCAGAGGAGATCAAGTCCTGGCAAGACATTGCTATAACATAGCCTTACAAAGAAATGGTCAATCTGACCCCTATCCGGTTGATGGATTAGACACCCGTGATGACCTTGCTGAAGAACGGGGTGAGCCAATTGAAGATCTTGTCTCAATTCCTTTGAAAGATGGGAATGAAGAGCACGTGGTGAAGATCGGCTCCAATCTGGAAGAAGAGGTACGAACACAGTTCATCAATTTTCTACAAAAGAATGCAGATATTTTTGCTTGGATTCCGATGGACATACTGGGGATTGATACGGAAGTCATGGAACACCGTCTAGCTGTTGATCTCAAACATTGGCCGATGAAGAAAAAATTCGAGGTCGTGCATCGAAAAAGACAGAAGGCAATAGCTGAGGAAGTTGATAAACTCCTGAAAGTCGGGTTTGTCAGAGAAGTCAACTATCCGAACTGGATCTCCAATGTGGTTCTCGTCAAGAAGGCGAATGGCAAGTGGAGGATGTGTATAGACTTCAAAAAGCTGAACAAAGCCTGCTCGAAGGACAGTTACCCTCTGTCCAGAATTGACCAATTAGTGGATGCAACCTCAGGCCACGAGCTTCTCACTTTTATGGATGCATTCTTCGGCTACAATCAAATCAGGATGGCACCAGAGGATGAAGAAAAATTGCTTTTATCACTAATCGTGGTCTTTACTGTTACAGGGTCATGCCTTTTGGCCTAAAAATACAGGGGCGACCTATCAATGGCTGGTGAACAAGATCTTCAAAGAGCAGATCGGCCGCAACATGGAGGTCTATGTGGACGACATGCTTGTAAAAAGCAAATCCTCAGTGAACCACGTCGTCGACCTTGAGGAGACCTTCAGCATCCTCCGAAAATACAAGATGAAGCTGAACCCAACCAAGTGCGCTTTTGGAGTAACCTCAAAAAAATTCTTGGACTTTATGGTATCGGAGTGCGGGATCAAGCAAATTTGAAAAAAATTCATGCCATCCAGAAAATGACCACCCCGAAGTCAATAAAGGAAGTTCAGTACCTTACTGGGAGAGTAGCAGCTCTGAATCGCTTCATCTCAAGATCGGTCGAACGGTGCCTACCTTTCTTTCAGACTCTCAAGCAGCCGAAGAACTTCTGTTGGATCACTGAATGTTAGCAAGCATTCGAAGAATTGAAGAACTGCCTCAGCTCACCTCCGCTATTGGCAAAGCCGAACCTGGAGAGGAGTTGTTCTTGTACCTGGCGATCTCCCTTGTGGCTCTCACGGCAGTACTGGTTAAGGAAGAAGTAAAAATTCAACGGTCGATCTACTACATAAGTCGAGTATTGAGAGACGCCGAAACCAGGTATACTAAATTAGAGAAACTAACTTATGCCCTGTTGATTGCAGCCTGAAGGCTCCGACCTTACTTTCAAGGGCACACCATAACTCTGCTCACCGATCAGCCGATTAAGACAGTTCTGCATCGGGTGGATGCTTTTGAAAAGATAGCGAAATGGGCGGTCGAGCTCATAAAATTTGACATCAACTATCGATCTCGATCAATATAAAAGCCCAAATATTAGCAGACTTCATAGTGGAATGCACCATCCCGGAAGAATCCAAACTTGAATGAGGTGAAGCTGACAACCCGGGGCTCCAACCGAACTCCCCTGAGGAAAGATCAGATCTCCTTGATGACTTTTGGGCCCTCTACGTGCACGGTTCCTCCAACATGTCAGGCACAGGTGCGGGCCTGATCTTGGTCAATCCGGAAGGAATCATCATGGAGTACATGCTGCGCTTCGAATTCCCTGCGATAAATAATGGAGCGGAATATGAAGCTCTGATTACAGGACTGAAGATCGCTAAAGAATTAGAAGTAGATCGGCTCCAAGTCTACAGTGACTCCTAATTGGTGGTGGGACAAGTCAGCGGAAACTATGAAACTCGGAAGAACAGTATGGCCAAGTACCTCGAAAAAGTAAAAGAGATCACCCCTGCCTTTGGCATCTTTAACATCAAGCAGATTCTAAGAGCAGAAAATACCAGGGCCGATCTTCTCTCTAAGTTGGCTACCCTGGCTCCGGCTGAACTACCCAAGGAAGTACTCTTCGAAGTTATGAAATGTCCTAGTACGGAAGAACCGCACTTGTAATGAAGATCAGCCATGAACCCAGCTGGATTGACCCACTGGTTGCATACCTCAAAGATGGGGTTCTTCCTCATGATGCGAAAGAAGCTTGGAAGCTTAGAAATCAGGCTTCCCGATATATCCTTTATGAGGACAAACTGTACAAGAGATCATACTCTTTGCCCCTCCTGAAATATCTCCGACCTTCTGAAGCCGACTTTGCATTGTGGGAGGTACATGAAGGAGTCTGCGGAAGTCACCTGGGAGCTAGATCTTTATCCCACAAACTGCTCCGATAAAGTTACTACTGGCCTACAATGTACCACGACTCCATTGAATATGTCAGAAAGTGTGATCGGTGTTAGAGATATGCGAATATCCAAAGATAGCCCACCTTCGAACTTACACCCTTGAGTGTCCCATAGCCGTTTGCACAATGGGGGATGGATATCCTTGGACCTTTTCCCATGGCGTTCGGGCAGCGAAAGTTCCTCCTGATGGCCATTGACTACTTCACCAAATGGGTCGAAGCCGAACCCTTGGCGAAAATCTTAGAAGTTAAAATGCAGGACTTCGTCTGAAAGTTAATCGTTTGTAGGTTCGGCTTACCCAGAACTCTCATTACTGATAATGGACGATAATTTACTGGAGCAAGATTTGCTGAATTTTATGAGGACTTAAATATCTCCCATAACTTCACGTCGGTAGCCCATCTCTGTTGCAAAGAATCAAGGCAAGACTTGAAAAAGCAAAGGGAACTTGGGCAGACGAGCTTTATCATGTGTTATGGGCATACCGAACTACTCAAAGACTACCCACGGGGGAGATCCCCTTTGCCTTAGCCTTCGGAATAGAAGCCGTTATCCCGATTGAACTCAAGCTTCCATCGGCATGGGTCATAGCATTCGACGAGCAACACAACTCATAGGATCTCAAGGCCAACCTCGACTTGTTAGAAGAAAAATGGGAGAGAGCTCAAGTTCGGATGGCAGCCTACAAGCAGAAAGTAGCACGTACTACAACTCCTGGGTCAAAAACAAAGCCTTCAGAGCGGGGGACTTGGTACTTCGGCGTGCCACTGTTTCACAACCTCAGAATCAAGAAAAACTTGCCCCAAACTAAGAAGGCCCGTATGAAGTCAGGGGGGTAGTTCGGCCCAGAACATACTATCTAAAAGAGCTTAGAGGAGCGAACTTTCCGCGACCATGGAACTCGAAAAATTTATGAATGTATTACCGATAACTTTGCCTTAAATAAAAGTTTCATATTCACATATCTTTTCTTTTGGCATGAGCTTATAATGACAGGGAGTAGCTCCTTCAGACAATCGAAGCTAAGCGTGTCAGGGACAAGAGGAGAACCTCATCCTGATACAATCGAAAGTCTGATTATTAAGAGACTGGATGGGGGGAGAGGCCCTTGTAACGGCCCTTATGTGCCCCCACAGCCATGTTAGGAACAGGAGGAAAATCTCATCCTAACATGAGCAAAGTCGAAGGCCCGATTATTAAGAGACCGGATGGAGGGAGAGGCCCTTGCAACGGCTCTTATGTGCCCCCACAGCCATGTTAGGAACAAGAGGAGAACCTCATTCTAACATGAGCAAAGTCGAAGGCTCGGTTATTAAAAGATCAGATGGGGGGAGAGGCCCTTGCAATGGCCCTTATGTGCCGACACAGCCATATTAGAAACAGGAGGAGAACCTCATCCTAACATGAGCAAAGTCGAAGATCCAATTATTAAGAGACCAGATGGGGGGAGCAGCTCTCGCAATGGCCCTTATGTGCCTCCATAACCCTGTTAGGAATAGGAGGAAAACCTCATCCTAACATGAGCTGAAATTGACTGTGTCAGGAATAGGAGGAGAACCTCATCCTGACACAAACGAAGATCTGATTGTTCAAGATCGGATGAGGAGAAAAGCTTCCTCAATGGCTCCTCCACACTCCTACAACCCCGTTAGGAGCAGAGGAAAAATCCTCACCCAAACATAGAAAAAAAGAAGGGATAGAAAAAGAGAAAGCGACGAGCTACGCCAGAGATAAGGAAAAAATGAACTACATCTAAGACACAAGGGACCTCGTCTCAACGAGGAAGAAAACTCTTGTAAAAAATCCTCAGTCTCTAAGGGGAAACCCAACACTGGTAGGAGAAAATAGACTTTCTCAAAGTAACGAGAAGTTTGGACCCCAAGCTCGAGCACCAGGAGGAAGCGTCAAATTTCAATGGCCTCAAAAAGACCTTCGATCATGAACAAAAAGAGAGAATCAACACGATAATGATCAGGAACCTTCAAACAACATCGACATCGAATAAGACAAAAGACAAAAGAAGCTCGATAAACAATAACTCAAAGCAAGAATAGACAAGATAATGAGAAAATTCTTTTTCATTTTGTTAGTAAAGTGTGCATTACAAAGCCTTTGAAGGCCAAAAAAAAAACAACAAGAAAAGAAAAGAATACATGGAAGAACAAAAGGTAAAAGAAGCTTTAAGGAAGCTCGGCTCCTTCTGACTTCGGACTCTCAGTTTCAGCCATTATCCGGGATTGCTTTAAGTTCTCAACTTCTTCTTCTAGCTCCTTCTTTCTTAACAGCATCTTCAAATACATTTGGTGAAACCGCCGACTTTTGCCCTCCGATTCCTGAAGCCTCTTCCTCAAAACTTCGGACTCCGCTACAGCATCCTTGATCGCCTGCTGCTCATAGGTCAGCTAAATTTTCAGCCACTGCAGTTTGGCCTTCTCCTTCCCAAGGGCCACGGACAGTTCTTCCATGGTTCTCCTCAAGGATCGAAGCTCATCGAAGCCTTGAACCAAAATGCCCTGGGCTCTTTCGGACAACTGCTTCTGAAGGCGGGCAACCTCGTCGGTCGCTATCTTGAGCCTCCTTCTGTAGTCGTCTATTTGTCTGCACCAGCCGACTCGATAGGCATTGTAATTCATCTCGTCGTCCTGTAGTTGCTTCTGGAGGTCGGAGAATTTTTTCAACCAGTCCCGATCGTGGTCAGCCTGAGTTGTAAGCCAGGACGAGCTCCCTTCCAATTGGCCGATCTTCTCCCGTGCAGCCGCCAACTCGACCTCGAGGGAGCTGATCTTGGAGGCCTGAGTCCAAGACCGGTCGCTGGTGCATTTCTAGAGTTCCTCAAGCTCCTTCACGAAGTTGGCCTTCTTTCGGGTGTAGTCCATGAAGCCCTTTTTATGGAGGTTCCGAAGGCGAGTAACATCCGTGGTAGCTTCGAATGCTCTTCCTAAGCTTGTGAGGTTCGTCGTCCATCTTCTTTGATTTCTTCGTTAGGTGACGAACTTCCCTTCTAAGATCCTGGATCATTGACTTCAAGAGAATTTCCTGTGGTAGGGGAAGAGCTCCGGCAGGGCACTGTTGTCGGGAAACAAGAGCGTCACAATGCAAATCATTGCAAAAAAAAAAAAGAAGAAGAAAAAGGAGCTCTCTATAAAGAGGAATCTGATTTTATTGATTGAATAATTCTTAAGTACAAGAGAAAGAGAAAAAGTTGTAACAAAAGAAAAGTACAAAATTAGAAGTTTCGGACCTCTGGAGCAGAAGTGGAGGAGCTCGATGCCCCCGGAAGGTCGGTCGCGGTAGCTGCGGCAGTTGAAGAGGTCCCGATTGGAGGGAGACCGACAGCAGCTTTGAAAGGTCCGGCTTCATCGTCGGACGCTTCATCCAGAAGCTGAGGTCGAGTTTGGAAAACTTTCCGACCACTTTCTCCTGGCAAAGCTCGAAGCTTTTGATGAAGGTGGCTTGGCCGAACTGGATATTCAGATCCCTCATCTCGGAGGAGGTCTTGAACTCCTCCACTGCTTGGGCTTGTGCCTCCGAGACTAGGGTCGGGATCTGCTCCTTCAGCTTGGAGACCTCGGCCTCTGCCTTCTTCCTTTCCTCCTCCAGGATGGCCTTCAGATCTGCCAAGGTTTGTTCCTCCTTTTGAACGCCTCTTGGAGACTCACGACCTCGGCGATCTTCTCCTTGAGGCGGGCAGCCTCGGCATGGTGACTTTCCTTGCCTGGGCTGCTTCCTTCTTTGCCTTGTTCATTGCCTCAATGTTGACGATGAGCTGGTGTCCAATCTGCAAGAGCGACCAGAAAGTCAATATGAAAGCTAAGGAATGAACTAAGTGAAGAAGTGAAAGGAAGAAAAAAGTAAATCGGCCTACCTCAAGAAAGGATCCCAGAGAGTCCCAAACCCACTATTCAGGATCGGCATGGATGATCCTGTGAACGACCTCGGGCAGAACACACCCGTCAACCAACCTTCTTATTAAGTCCCTGTTGTTGAAAGGATTCTCCCCCGGATCTTCTTCGGAGCCGGTGGACCTTTCGATGGCAGCCCTGCTGCTGCTGATCTTGCGGACCACCATCTTCTTCCTTCTCCTCCTTTCGACCCCCGATGCCTCCTCGGGATGAGACTCTGGAGTGGGAACCTCGGTCGGAGGGCTTCTTAAAGAAGCTTGGAGGACTGCGGGCTCAACGTCGGAGGGGGCATCACCGACAATGGCCGCTGGGCAGGCACGGTCGAGCTTGTCTCCCCTACCCTCACCTTCTTCGCCGACCCAGAAGTTGCGGTGCTTTTCCTCTTGTGGGCCTTGAGACCCTTGGCTAGTATCCGAGCTACGTCTGCATCCATATCTGCAATGAAAAAAGATTGGCACAGCTTAGAAACAGTATAAGAGAAAAGACGAAGCTGCAAATGATCTGAGGAAGAAAAAAAAATATCGACAGGGTTGAGAGGGCTCAGGCCGACATTAAATAAGAGTTGCTTCTTCAGAAGGTCAGAGAGGAGAGGAGTTGGATAAGCCTTAAGTTTATTGGAGGCTTCTAGGTCATCCTTCCCCAGGTTAGAAGCCCGACGGATGGAGTCCTTTAGGGAGCCCCAGGGGGGCAACCCCAGCCTCAGGGTCAGGCATCGGACATAGAAGTACCTCTCCTTCTAGTTGTGGATAGAAGAGGGGGCACCTTTCAGCAATCCCTTTCTACTAAACTGGGGGAGAAGTACCACCAGTCCTTTGTCGAGGGGTGATGCTTAAAGGTATAAAAGTTTCTAAACAAAGAAAGAGTTGGTCGGACTTCAGCTAAATGACAGAGGGAAAGAAATCCTATCAGAAACCTAAAGGAGTTCGGTGCTACAGAAACTAAAGAAATATTTAAAAAATAAAAAAGAGCAACAACAAAAGGTGAAAGTGGAAGTTGAAGCCTGACGCAGAAGGCTTCCTGATATAAGCAAAAGTGGCCAGGGGGAGGGGCGCTAGCCCGGTCAGTTGGCCCAGAAGCTCAAGCTCATACTCCGAAGGAACCCCGTACTGAATCCTAATTAACGAGAGTTCATCCAAGGTCAAAGAGCTGAGAATGGTGTCAGGTACAAAGATCGGACGAGGTCCATCTACAGTACTAGGATTTTGGGGGCCTGTAGCTGACGAACTCCTAAAACTGCTAGAGGAGGAAGTGTAGGAGGATATTTTGAATCAAATGAAAACCCTAAAAAAACTCCGAAAAAATTAAGAAAAATAAGAAACAAGGTGCTCGCGGAGAAACCGAACAGGCAAAATTTGAAGGAAGAAAAATGGAAGAACAACAAGAAGAAAAAGGGTTCCGGAACTAACCTAGGCTGGTCCGAGAGGTGCAGGAAAGCAGCGAGGGTTATGGGGGTCGACCTGAAGGGCGCCTAAGACCAAGAGGGATGCTGGAGGAAGATGAAGCTCTTGGGCAAGAAGGGATCAAGAAAAATCTCAGGCAAGGTGGAACCCCTGAAGGAGGGGGACGGGTTTAAATAGACCTCAGGGTCCGGTGCAATAATGATTGCAGATCTTCTTTGGCCGACCTACAACCGCCGTGTGTCCCATTCATCGTGGCAGATGGCTGACGACTGATAGAATCATTATTGCACCATACCTAGGGCAACGCTCCAGCAAAAATTTCAAAAAAATCTTTTCGGATCACCTCGATTTGAAAAAAAACTCCAGCACCGGCACGCCAAACATCAAAATATCTGAAAACAATCGAGTATGGAAATCAAGGAGGACAACTTCGGTTGTGAAAATTTTTCTGTACTTCCTTCATTCAAAATTCGAACTCGAAAGTAGGGAGATTGGTGTTGGGTATAAAATTACCCCAGCCGAAGTTCGTAAGAGGCCAACCCTCCCAGGACTCTTTCGGCTTTCGATCTTGTGCGGCATCTTTCTGACCTTCTCCAGCCATCCGAGCTTCCACAGTACCATCCGAACTCCTCCAGCAGTCGACCTTCCACAGTGTCCTCCAGATTCCTCCAACGAACGAACTCCTATCATGCCATCTGGACTTCTCCAATAATGAGCTCCTTCATTCGTCTATCGGACTGCTCCAAATGCTCTCTGGGCTTCACTATTAGCCGATTTTTTTTACAGTGATCGACTACTCTCTGAATCTCTTCGAAACTTCCTCTTGTCATGATCGACTTTACTCCGAGCTTCTTTCGAACTTCGTCAATGCCTGGGCTTCTCCAGCAGCAGGACTTCTACAGTAACCAGACTCCATCCTAGTTCCTACAATGGTTGACCGCCTGCCAGATTTCTACTCCAAACTTCTATTGCAAGCGGACTTCATCCAAGCTTCTATAGTAAGTGGACTTCATCCAAGCTTCTACAATAAGCGGTCTCTATCCGGGCTTCCACGGCAACCGGTCTCCATCCAAGCTTCTACAGCAAGCGGACTTCATCCGAGCTTCTACAGTAAGTGGACTTCATCTAAGCTTCTACAATAAGCGATCTCTATCCGAGCTTCCACAGCAACCGATCTTCATTCGAGCTTCTACAGCAAGCGGACTTCATCTGAGCTTCTATAGTAAGTGGACTTCGTCCGAGCTTCTACATTAAGCAGTCTCTATCCGGGCTTCCATGGCAATCGGTCTCCATCCGAGCTTTTACAATAAGCAAACTCCGTCCGAACTTCTATTGCAAGCGGACTTCATCTGAGCTTCTACAGTAAGTGGACTTCGTCCGAGCTTCTATAATAAGCGGTCTCTATCCGGGCTTCCACGACAACCGGTCTCCATTCGAGCTTCTACAGCAAGTGGACTTTATCCGAGCTTCTATAGTAAGTGGACTTCGTCCGAGCTTCTACAATAAGCAGTCTCTATTCGGGCTTCCACGGCAATCGATCTCCATCCGAGCTTCTACAGTAAGCAAACTCCATCCGAACTTCCATTGCAAGCGGACTTCATCCGAGCTTCTACAATAAAAGAACTCCGTCTGAACTTCTATTGCAAGCAGACTTCATCCGAGCTTCTACAGTAAGTGGACTTCGTCCGAGCTTCTACAATAAGCGGTCTCTATCTGGACTTCCACGATAACCGATCTCCATCCGAGCTTCTACAGTAAGCGGCCTCCTTCCGGACTCCATCCGAACTTCTACAATAGACGGGCTCCAGTAGTCAGATTTCTACAGTGACTGACTGTCTCCAGTGTCTTCCGTGCCTCTCCAGCCATCAACCTTCAATAGTGCTAACCGAACTTTAATAGTGTCCTTCAGACTCCTCTAGCAGATGAACTTCCATAATGCCTTTCGGACTCTTCTAACGGTCAACCTTCTATAGCGTCTTCTGAATTTTGCTATCAATCGACCTTTTGTCGGATTCCTCATGCAACCGGACCTCTCCAGCAGACAGTCTTCAGACAAGCTTCTACATCAAACAAATTTCAGACGGACTTCTCTAGCAATCGGACTCCAGCCGGATTCCTCCAACAGAGAGTTTCCATCCGGGCTTCTACAGCAGATGACTTCCATCTGCAGCATCAACGCCTAAGGCACCCAACGACAGTTAACCCATCAGCAACCTCAAAAATATTCGAGCTTCTCTTAGATTGCTGAGGCAGAGAGCTATTCTGCTCTACCAGATGTCCCAACCGAGCTTCAGCCATCCGACCCGAACTCTCCGATAAGTCACGACAACAGACACCACTCCACTCTCTGTAACAAACTCCACATGGCCCCACCACTCTCTGGCAAGTCACGACAATGGATACCACTCCACTCTCCATAACAAACTCCACATGGCCCCGAACGGCCCACTACCAAGCAGTTACGGACGTCGCTGTCAATCAGTTACGCTCTCCCACCTATAAAAGAGACCTCCCAGATACGTTCTCCTCTAAGCTCTAAATATTATCTCAAAACTCTGCTAAAATCTCATTCGAGTGCTCCATTTCTGTTGAGGTAGAGTACTGACTTGAGCGTCGGAGGGTCTTGCCGGAGCACCCCCAACTCCGGTTTAGACTTTCTTTGCAGGTCCCGACGGCGGCCGTGATCCTCTCAACTCCAGCTTCTTTGGTATCGATAGAATTCTGTACCAACAGCAATCAACTTTTTCGATATGATCAAAATAAAGCTGACCTTAGGAAGATCGATCGAAAAGAAAACTTGACTGACCCATTGACTAGAGCAATCGGATCTAAAGAGATCAATGATTTAAAATGAAAGATGGATATTTGATACCGATCTGATTGACTTTAGTCCAAATGGGAGTTGTTGAAAAATATGTTCTAAAGCCAATCATCTAGGTTGTAGATGATTATGTTCCATATAGGTACACGAATTATAAAATGATAAATATTATCTGACGGATTCATCATAAGAAATATATCTTCTAAAATATAACTCATATGTTATAATGAAGTCCTTAGAACTACTTCCAAAATGATAAAAGAGGATTTGTCATGTGGTTCTTAAATCTTGCTCACGATCAAATGATACAATTGTCACAAGGATGATAATTGTATCAAGTATAGGATATTGTATGCCATATTACTTGGTTGTCCTCTTAAACAAGACATGTGGTGACATGGGTATGGCATACAGATGATATGTAGGAGTACATTTACTAAGTATGACCACTTTTAGAGCACTCTGCTATCAAGGGCTGCTCTGATGGGATATGGGTATATGTGTCTCTTGGACCTGAGGCTGTCTTAATGACTTGCAAGCAACTCACTGTGCTTTGATATCGGACTATCTGAATTTTTAATTCGATGATGAAAAATTTTTGGACACAGTCAAGTACTTATGAAGTCTAAGTATGAGTCAAGATGAGATTGACCGCTCCAAGTAAAATTGGAGATGATGCATCACTGTGTTTCAATTTAGCAAAACTTTGGTCAAAGTAGTCCTAGTGAGGAGTCACAAAATTTTTAAGATTGAGACATAATGTGGACCACTCTTCTTGCGTTGATAGTTTACCCTTAGTCATCTTTGAGCATCAAGTGTTAAAGCGATGAATTATACGGTAACTATATCCACATGGATTCTAGAGTATTGCTAGGCATACATTCGGCCAATCCGGACGTCGGGTCCTATTACTAGATGGTTACATCAATTAGTACAGAAATTATTCTTGTACTATCAGCTTAGGTTCGAACCTATGGGATCACACACATAGAAGTACCTATCTGATCAAATAGCTGATCAATGATTATGAATCGTTAAAGGATTTTATTATCAATTTGATTGATGATTAATCCTTTGCAAATATTGCAATAAATAATTATAATTTATTAGTAAATTAAAAAATAATTAATTGATAATATGATTATTAATTAGCTCAATTTGATTGAGCCATGGGGATTGGATTAGATCTAATTAAATTGGATTCAATTAGATTAATTTTAGATTGATTGGATGCATCCCTATTGAATAATAGAGCTTATTCCAATTGATCTTAAAAAAATAAATTAAAATCTATGTTGATTAAGATTTAATTATTTTATATATATTTTTGATTGAATCAAATCCTATTAGATAATAGGCTTGATTGGCTCAAGCCCTATTATCAAATAGCTTTCCTGATATCCATCAAGAATCAATCCCTGGATCCATGGGATTTTAATCTAACTAATTACAAATTCAATTAGAGCCTAATAATTGGGTTAGGATCCAATTAGTTAGTTTGTTATAACTAATTCCTAAGTTAGTTAGGATTGGATCCAAAAATTAGTTAGAGTTTGACCAAAATCTTGAATCCTATTTGGAATAGGACTAAACCCAAACCAAGCCACCCCATGTGATAATTAAATCTCCATGCCAACAGCTCTCTTTACATTGAAAAAATTCTCAATGCCCCATATGAGCCATGCCCCCTTTTCTTTCTTCCATGGAAAATGGGTGTCCTTTTTCTCCTCTTTCTTGTCGCCCAAAAAGATCAAGGAAGAAGGGGGCATCCAACTTCCATGGACGTCCCTTTTCTCCTCTTTCTTGTCGCCCAAAAAGATCAAGGAAGAAGGGGGCGTCCAACCACAATCTCATGCACGAAGTCCCTCATCTCTCCCTCTCTTTGGAAGAGATTTTTAGAGCTTTTTCTTGTTGGTTTTTGGGTATCAAAAAGAGGCTCCTCTGCTGGTTATATAGCAAAAAATAGGAGAAGAAAAGTTCTTCTCAAGGAGAGAAAGATCAAGGAAGAAGATGGATCTTCTTTCTTATGCGCAGCCTTGAAGAAGAAAGAGTTTTTCTTTAGATTTTTTTTATTTTTTTCCAAGATAAAAATTAGATTAGATCTGATTTTTAATATGAAAATTTTAAAAAAAAATATCAAAAAAATCTGGTTGGACGTTTGGGACTTCTTGGAGTTTTAGATCAAGGAAGAAGATGGATCTTCTTTCTTGTGCGCAGCCTTGAAGAAGAAGGAATTTTTCTTTCAGATTTTTTTTTTTAAGATAAAAGTTAGATTAGATCTAATTTTTAACATGATAATTTAAGAAAGAAATATCAAAAAAATCTAGTTAGGTGTTTGGGGCTTCCTAGAGTTCTAGATCAAGGAAGAAAAAGGGAGAAGAAGAGAGAAGAACGGTTCTTCTCTTGGATTCCTCTTTTAGATTTTTTCTAGAACTTAGGATTCCATATGATTTTTAGCATGAGAAATTAGATTAGATTTGATTTTTATCATAGAAAATCAGAGAAAAAAAATTCTTCTAAAGGGCATGAAAGGAAGAGAAAAATGTTTTCTCTTATGCTTGAAAAATTGAGAAGAAAGGGTTCTTCTCTTGATCTCTATTGTAGAGATTAGATACATAAATTCAGAAAGAAAAGGGAAAGGATCTCTTATTCTACAATTATATCATGTTCCTCTTAGATCAGCCAAAAGATGGTGTCCTTGCGAGTTAGCACTCCCGAAGAGATCGATCAGCATAAGGGCTTCATGTGGATACCCATAGAGATCGGACGTGTGTGTGGCTGTCAAGCATCATGAAGAACCATCTACCATAAATTTTAGATGCGGTGATCTACTACCCACGCTCAGGTATGAGATTTTGATCTCAATTAATTTTTAGATGTAATCTAAATAGGAATTAGATATGATCTAATTACACTTAGATATGTTCTGTACTTGCTGAATTTTAGATTTTAAATTTGTATATATGTATATTAGTTTATATCATAGATCCTGTATGGTGATTTAGATTTGATCTATGCATGTATTATAAGTTAAATTATTTAATCTATGTATATTCTACTATAAAATTTTTAAAAATATATGCACATCACCCACCATGCTTCCCTTCAATCAGAAGAAGGCATCATATACCTTCTGGACATAAAAAATTCCACATGAAAACCATTCTCACGCTTGAAGAAATGCAGGGTGCAGTGAAAGATGGCGCATGGGGTGTTTTTGTTCCACTCAAATTCAAGTTTGTATTCATTTTTAATTTGGTTCTTAACCCAACCAAATTAGGTTAGACCCAATTAGATTATCTAATCTAATCAGGTAACAAGTGGTCTCAATTAAATCCTAATCAGATTAAAAATTAATCAAGCTCAAACTAGGAATCCAACACCCTTAACGATTAGGTCATCTCATAACCTAATCGGGTCAAACCAAATTAAATCCTATTCAATTAGATTTAATCCAAACTTCAATGCTCAATCAAATTGAGTTAATTAGCAATCTAATCGCTAATCAATCTTCTTTTAATTCATCAATAATTAACAAATTAATTTATTGTAACTTTTGCAGAAGGTTCATCATCAATCAAATTGATGATTAAATCCTAGAACGATTCTCAATCGTCGATCAGTCACATGATCAATCGAAAATTCTTTTAAGTATGATCCCATAGGTTCGAACCTAAACCAGTAGCATAAGAATAATTTTCTAAACTAATCAATATAATCATCTAGCAATGAGACCCAATGTCTGGATAGGTCGAAAGATTGCAAAGCATCATTCATAAACCTATTGGCATATGGTTACCATATAATTCATCCCTTTGATCCTAATGCTCAAAGTGACTTAGAGTTTAACTGTCAACCCTAGATATGTCAATGATATTATGTTTCAATCTTTCAAATCCATCACATGGATTATCCTGACCAAGATTTTACTGAATTGAAATATACTGATGCATTAACTCCTACTTATTTGGAGGGGTTAATTCCATCTTGACTCACACATCGATTTTGTAAGTACTTGACTGTACCCAAAAATTTTTCATCATTGAATTAAAAATTCAGATAGTCCAGCACCAAAGCATAGTGAATTACTTGCAAGTCACCATGGTGATCTTAGATCGGAGGGATACTTATACCCATATCCTTCGCAAGCTACTTTTGACAGTAAAGTATCCAGAAATTGATCATGTTTAATGAGATATACTCCTACAACTCACTTGTATATCATACCAGTATCTCCACACCACTTGATTATAAGGACAACCAACATATATGACACACAATGATCTACACTCAATAATGCTATCATCCTAGAAATAGCGTATCATTTGATCATGAACTAAATTTAAAGATTAAATGATATATCCTCCTATATCGATTAGGATAGTCCTAAGGACTTCATCACAATAATTGAAGTTCATTAAGAAGATGTACACTACTTTGTGATAAATAAGTCAAATAATAATTTTATTAATTTATCAATTCATATATATTTACAAAGTTTAGCACAATCGTCAATAGGCTAACAATTGGCTTTGGGACATAATTTTTAATAACTCTCACTTAGCCTAAAGCCAATCAGTACAGTATCGTATACCTATCTTCTGTTTATGGTCTTTGAACTCTTTGATACTGAGGGCTTCAGCAAATGGGTCGATGAGGTTCTTCTTTCCATCGATCTTCTGAAGCTCGATGTCATCTCAATCCACCATCTTCTGGACCAGATGGTAGTGGCATAGAATATGTTTGGTGCACTGATGTGACTTCGATTCTTTTGCTTGAGCAATGGACCAGTGCTGTTGTAGTACAATAAAATAGGGCCATCAAGGGAAGGTGCCACTCCAAGCTCGTCGATGAACTTTCGTAACCCCACAACTTCTTTCACAGCATCGGATGCCACAATGTATTCCACCTCATAAGTAGAGTCGGCCATAGTATGCTGCTTGAAACTTTTCTAGCAGATTGCTCCACCATTCAGGATTTAAATGTAACCTGACATGCTCTTACTGTTGTCATGGTTCGATTGAAAATTGGAGTGTGTAAACTTCACAAATTTTAATTCAAATTCTCCATAAACAAGTCACTAATCTTTAGTATTTCTCAAATACTTAAGGATGGTTTTTACAACCTTCCAATGGTTATCCCCTGGATCAGACTGGTATCTGCTCACTACTCCTAGTGAGTATGCCACGTCTAATCTTGTACATATCAGAGCATATTATGGAATCCACTGTCGAAGCATATGGAATACTACTTATACGCTTCCTCTTTTGAGAATTTATCAGACAATCCCTCTTTGAGAGAGCAATTTCATGGTCTATCAGGAGATAGCCCTTCTTAAAATTTTTCATGCTGAACTGTTTCAATATGGTATCTATATACATGGACTAAGAAAATCTAAGCACCCTCTTAGATCTATTTCTATAGATCTTCGTTCCAAGGATATAGAATGTTTCTCTTAAGTCTTTCATGGAGAATTGAGATGATAGCCAAACCTTTGTTCCTTGTAATGCAGGAAAGTCATTTTTATTAAGAGATTGTCATCCACATACAGAATAAAAAATACCATCATAGAATTGTTAACCCATTTGTATATATAGAATTCTTCTCCATTCCTAACGAAGCCATATGTTCTGATCACTTTATCAAAATGCATGTTCTAACTCCTACTTGCTTGCTTCAATCCATAAATGGACCTCTGAAGTTTGCATATATTAGACTCATCTGTAGATGTAAAATTTTCAGGTTGTATCATATACATCTCTTTTTCTAGGTCACCATTGAGAAAAGCTATTTTTACATCCATTTGTCAGATTTCATAGTCTAGATGTGCAGCTATCGCAAGCATGATTCGAATGGATTTCAGCATTGCTACAAGGGAGAACATCTCGTCATAGTCAATACCATAATGTTGACGATACCCCTTGGCAATCAGATAGACTTTATAGGTCTCTACCTTGCCGTCTGTGCCTCTCTTCCTCTTAAAGATCTACTTACACCCTATAAATTTTATCTCTTCAGGTGGATCAACTAATATCCACACATAATTGACCTTTATGGACTCCATTTCAGATTTCATAACTTTGAGCCATTTATCGGAGTCAGATCTCTACATCGCATCTATGTAGGAGATTGGATCCTCGTGTTCTCATCGAGTTCAACAAAATCCCCATCCCAAACCAAAAAATCATAGTATCTATCTGGTGGGTGCGATACTCTATCAGATCTTCTTAATGGTGCATCATTAATAGATTCTAGATTTGACTCAATCAAATCGGGTTCTCTGGGTTTACTAAATTGTGTCGGTCTTTCTACTCATCGAATTTCATCAAGCTCAATTTTAGAAGCACTAATTCTTCACTAAAAAATTTTTTTTCTAAAAATTGTGCTTTATTACTTATGAATACTTTCTATTAATGAGCAAGGTAGAAGTAATACCCCTTTGTTTCTTTAGTATATCCTATGAAGATACACTTGTCAGACCTAAGTCTTAGTTTGTCTATTTTTAAATATCTGACATAAGCCAGACACCCTCAAATCCTAAGATATGGGAGTACTGATTTATATCCAGTACATATCTCATATGGTGTTTTATTTGCAGACTTACTAAAAATCCTATTAAGTACATAGCAAGCCGACTCAAGTGCATATCCCCAAAATGAGATTGATAGATTCGAAAACTCCATCATGGATCGAACCATGTCTAATAAGGTTCGATTTCTCTTTTCTGAGATACCATTATGCTATGGTATATCAGGAGAAGTTCATTATGAGAGAATCTTATTCTCTTCTAGATGTGTCAGAAATTCATCGAAAAGGTATTCATCTCCTCGATCAGATCGAAGAGCTTTAATGCTCTTTCTAGTTTGTTTCTCTACCTCACTACAAAATCATTTGAACATTTCAAATGATTCTGACTTGTTCTTCATCAAGTAGATGTATCCATACCTTGATAGGTTGTCTGTGAATGTAATGAAGTATTGATACTCTTCTTTCATACTTGTGCTCATCGGTTCATATACATCAGTATGTACAAGACCTAGAACATCACTGGCTCATTCATCTTTTTCAATAAAAGATAGTTTGATCATCTTTTCAAGTAAACAAGATTCACAGATTGACAATGATTCACAATCATTATCCTTAAGGATTCTTTTTCGGATTAACCTGTTCATCCTGTTGTTGTTAATATGACCTAGCCTACAGTGCCAAAGGTAGCCGTCAAAGACATCATCTATCCTAAGATGTTTTCTCGATGTGTACATTACACTAGACCGTGATACAATATAAATTTTATTGTTCAATTGTCCATGCATTACAATAACACCATTTAAAATGATATCACAAAAAAAAATTTTGATGAAAATTTCATCATTTTTTTGGCCAAAAAGCCTACAAAATTATATTCAATAAGAACTAGGACAATAATAACAATCACTAAGAACCATAATATGAGAATTGAATACAAATTTGATGATTCCAAAAGTTAAAACTAAAACTGATCTTCTATCTCTAACATTCAGGAACCTCTCACCATCTTCAAATCTCCTACTAACCTGAAGTCCTTGCAATGACTTGCAAATATTAATAGGACTATCAGTATGTAATACCCAGGTCATTGTATCACAAATTGAGAAGTTGCAAGAAGTTATTATATAATTACCTTGCTTAGCAATCGATTGCTTCTTCTTCTTAGGTCTGTTCGGATCAAGGAAAGCAATATATGGAGGATGATTCTTCTTCCAATGATCCTGCTTCCTATAGTAGAAGTACTCCACCTAACTTTGATCAGACTTAGACTTAGACTTCATGGTCTGACCCCCAGCACTTGGCATCTTGTTCTTCTTCTTCTTCTTTCCTTTCTTAAAGGAATAATGCCCACCTGAAGAAGATGCTCCCACTACAATCACCGTCTCCTTGTGAAGTTGGTAATCTTTCTCATAAGTCTATAGCAACCCCAACAGACCGTGGTAGTTGACTATAGGCTTTGTCATTTGATAATGATTGAGAAATGATAAGTACAACTTCAGTAGAAAATTTAGAATCACATCTTTTCCAAGCTGCTCGTGCCAGAAAAAACTGAGCTTGCTAAGGCACTCGATCTGTTCGATCATATACAAACATGATCGATTACTGATGCCCCCTCCTTCATCCTAGTATTGAAAATGGCACAACTGGTCTTGTGTCACTCAACATTGTCAGGAGTGCCAAAAAAATTATTTGACACTTTAAGCATTTCTTCTAGCTGAGCTTCCTCGAATTTACAACTGAACTCATCGCTCATAGCCGCTCGTATAATACAATGTACCATGGTGCGATCATTGAGCCACTTCAAGTAAATATCTCGAACTGCACTGCGAGCATTGGGAGCTGGCTTCTCAAGTGTCGGATCCGTCATCACGTACAAGACCACTCGTGCTCTAGGACTATCTTTAATTTTTGATACTAGCTATCAAAATTGGATCCTCTCAATTTATCACTATCTAATAGTGATCGAAGTGACAAGTTGGTGGCCATAACTATAAAAAAAATCAAAATCTAATTAGTATATGAATCGATTAAATCTGAAGATATGGACTTTAGTTTAAAGTTTCTCCCATTATTTTAATTTTGGTAGCCTCTACCTTCAATTTGAGAAATTATCCTAATTCTTTAGTGGGTACTAAAATTCACACAGTTGCACCTGAGCCCGACTTTAGCTGGCTAACCCATGTACATCTATAGGTAGGTTCTTAACCAATTATTTTAACAAATAATTTTTAGTAATTGATTTTGCTTCAAGATCCTAATAGTAGGCTTTGGCCTCCACTGAGAGGTCTGGTTAGGTCCAATCTTTAACATGATCATACTCAAAAATCAATCTACAAATGATCAGATCCGACTTTGGTCGGTCATTCTGACCACCTATAAGAGAGATTCAACTAAGTCATCATATTATGAAAGATAATTCTAATAGCAGATGAGCACCAGATCTTTGGACCGTCCAATGATCATCTAACTATTGGATCCATTATCACTCAACTTAATGGAAGGCTATGATCTAGTTATCTCCATAACTAATTCATTTTTAGGGACCTAATAATTTTAAAAGATTTAAGATGCATTTGGTTAGCTATTAAAAAAATATTTTTTTTTACTTTTTGATTTTTAAAAAGTAAAAATCAAAAAGCAATGTTTGGTAACACCATGAAAAGCAAAAATCAAAAATCAAAATAATCAAAATAATTATTTTATATATAAAGTAAAAATTTTTTGCTTTCCAAAACTTATTTTTCTGCTTTTTTTGCTTTCGCACATCTAAAATGCCAAACCAAAAACTAAAGAGCCCGAATCCTTCTTCCGCGTTGAGCTCTTCACCTCCCTACCCCTTCTCTCTCCCTTCCAAAATCTTTCTCCCTCATCGAGCTCTTCATCTATCATCCCCAAATGTTGCTTTTTGCTTTATAGCAACGTAGTTACCAAACATACTTTTTACTTTTTTATTTTTACTCAATAGCAAAAATCAAAAAAAAAATAAAAAGTACTTTTTAAAAATCAAAAATCAAAAAGTGTAACCAAACGTACCCTAAATTAATTGAGTTGATAGATGAGAAAAGATTCGATCAGTTATTTTTAATCCTTCCACTGACTTCACCAAGTCAGATTAAAGAGATTAGATTTAATCTAATCCACCTAACGAGTCATAAATCCTTTCACTGACTTCATCAAGTCATGAAGAAGACTCAAAACAAGTTGGACTAGGGGCATCTAAATTAGTCATACTAATTTCCTAGTTAGCATAGGTCAAGTCCAATCATTAAGTGATCTAATCAAAACATGATTGACCATATTGGCCAGGTAAGTGAGATCGGTGAGAGGGATATGCCATTAACTCATTATAGACTCAATCTATGTGAGTAACTCCCAAATAGTAACCATCGATCAAGACTGCCAAACTTATCTTAGACACCAACTGGTTAATCAGTTTCAATTTGATTGACTTATAGATTTGGGTTCGACCATGAAGCTACGATCAAGCTCCATCTTGGTCTAATTAAAGATATAGACTTGTCCAACTACAACTATTGAAAATTGATCAAGAGAAGAAATTGATCCAATTAGAATTAACTCTTAATTAGATTTGATCAATTACTAACATGATCCATTATCAATGATTTCTAATCCTAGATCTAGTCCAGTTAAATGGACTTGACTCGAGCTAACCCATTAACCCATAAATTATGAAATTTATGCCTTAGATCTTTGATTCTCAAATCTAGATCGCTTAATTCTTAATTAAGTTTTGGACTAACATGGATTGGGGTTCGGTGTTTGAAAATAATTTTTAGTTGTTGCCCAGCTATGCAACCCAAGAGGGGGGTGGGGGGTGAATTGGGTTTTCAAAAATTTAAACTTAACTTACAACTTATGAAGAATATTTAACAATAGCAAGATAAGTGAGGAGAATGTAATTGATGCAAGGGTAATGATTAGATGCAAGAATGCAAGAGAATAAAAAAATTTAAAAGGAGAGCAATTAAGCACAATACAAACAAGAAGATTTATAGTGGTTCGGTGCCAACCTTGCACCTACATCCACTCTCCAAGCTCCTACTTAAAAATTTCAATCCACTAAACTGTATTCAACCTGAATACACTCATCGGAACCTCTGACTCTAGCTGTCTCAAGCTAGACCACTTATTTTTCGGGTATAAGCCAACCCAATACAATCCGATTCAAGGTTCGGATCAACCTTCTCACGTTTTGAAATCCTTCCAAAATAAAAATAATAACTCAAGAGGAGTATTATAGTTAATTGCACAGAAATACAGATGAAACTCTTTTAATGAGCGAATAAAACTTTAAATACACTTTACATAATTAAAAGGAAGCTCCTTTTGATTTTCTCAAGGTGGTTGGAGACTTTAATGAACTCTTGAGGAGTTGGTGAACCTAAAATAAAAGCTTCTTGAACTCTTTTTGTGGGCTCTTGCTTAGGGTTGACAAGAATGCTTGAAGAACCTTTTTCAAATCTTTCTTTTCTTCTTCTTATATTTGATTCCTCCTTTAAGTCCCTTTATATAACTTCAAATAATAGTGGAGAGTAATCTGGGCTGAAATAGAGTCGTTAGAGCACATTAAATGAGTATTAAATGCAATTAAAATGGGTTAAAAACTAGCCGTTGCGAATTTTCCCATCACAGGGGTCGACTCATAGGGTCGACTCATGCTCATGGGTCGACTCATGGGGTCGACCTCTGTGGAAAAGAGCAAAAAATGACTGTTCTATAATTTTGGCCGGTAGAGCAGCAGAGGTCGACTCATAGGATCGACTCATGCCAAGGGATCGACCCATGGGGTCGACTCATAGAGTGTGCCAGTCAAAATTTCAGCGTGTCGTTCAGCCCTTTAAGCCATGAGTCGACTCATGGGGTCGACTCAAAAATAAAAATCTAATTTTTTTACAAAATATATTTCTAAAAATATTAAAATTTTCTCCAATAGATTGTACGTCTTTAGTTCTTGCTCTTGAGGCTTCTGAATCAGGTCTTGATAAAATTACAATTTTACCCCTGAAATGCAATAAGTCTTTTTCCAAGCCAAAATCATTAGTAACCTCCTCAAATGCTTTGTAATCATCAAAATCAATTCAAGGAGCAACAATCTCCTCCTTTTTGATGATGACAAAATACTTGAGCAAAAGTATATATAAAGTATTGAACATGAATTTCAAATTTATGAAGATGCATCACTTAGATATTATAGCCAAGTATTAGAACGAAATGCATCATAATCAGTTTAAAGATAAATTTAAAATTTGCTTATAAGTGCATTTGCTTGGAAAGAAAAAGCTGATTTTGATTCTTTGGCATATGATACATGTGTCCATTTACTTAACAATTTACTTAATGCTCATTCTTTATTGCTTATATCTCAATCTTGATTTTTTTTGGATTTTTGCTTAATGTTCAATCTTTATTGCTCTTCTTACTCAATCTTAATCTTGATTCTCTATTTTACTCCCCCTTTTTGACAGCATCAATTGAGATTCTCTACTTCCCCTTTTTTGAATATATTTTCTCTATTCCTTCCTTTTGATGGGATCAATTTTACATCTTTAGCTTCCTTCTTTATTGCTTGTTTCTTTATTGCTTATTGTTTTACTCCCCCTCAATATAGCAATCGTAAAAGATATATCAATTTGCTTATTGAAAAGATATTGCTATTCAAGTATTTCAGAATTTAAAAGTAACTCCATTTGATCAGAGATATTCATTGAAAGTTAAAGTATATATATATATCCAAAAGATGATTGAGTACAAAGATGTTTCAATACATAAGTGTTGACTTAGAGTAAAAAGATATGGATAGAAACTATCCAAGAGTCAATCAGTCAACATTGCATTACATGGCCTACAAGATAGATCCTAGACAAAGACTAAGGAAAAGATAGACAACACTGGATCTAATAGATATCATGACTGGATAGATCGGAGTCTGATGAATCAAAGATGGGGTGAGGAGATGAAGGATCATGTCCACAAGCTCGACCTCAACCGCGTCTGCCTCTGCCACAGATAGAGGTGCCAGCACAAGCGGAGGGGTGAGAAGATTTTGAAGGCTGAGAAGCAAAGGACTGAGCTACAAGAGAGAGTCTGATGGTGTCCAGAAGGTTCAAAGCTCTCGAAATAGATTATAGCAGTGCAGTGAACTGAGTGGAAGTATGCTCATTAGAGCCCCTGATCTCTCTCCTCAGAAAGTCAAAACCACTCTCTAAGACTCCTCGCAGTCTGGCTGCCTCCGCAGATAGGTCGAGACCTTAGTGATGTCCTCATGTGGCTGTGGATGGGCTAGAACTAACACTTGCCTCTGCAAGTCAAATACTCTACCAGTCAGTCTCACTATACAACCCTCAAGCTGCTCGATGCATACTGACTGATCAAAATCATCTGAAAAATAATGGAGATGTGGGGGATCAGTGTCTGATCTGATGCATCATGAGATGTCGATCCCTGAGCAAAAGCTGAAGTACCTAACTGACATGATAGTATGGAGGTTACACACTGAGATATCATCTCTATCTAATCATCAGCCAATCTGATCTTGAAGGATGTGCTCCGGCTGCTGAACCGAAGTATGCCTCCTCGCAAACTCTGACGGCCCAGCCTCATGGTCAAAACAAACTGAATATCTGGAGATACAGCCCTGTGATCACGGAGAGATGATGATGGTCCTTCCTCCTCTGCTCTATCCTCAGCTCTCTCATCCACACCTTTTGTTCAACCACCATCAGTCTTGGAAAATCCCATGCGGTGCAGAGTATGGTGGTTGATAGTGTTGGAGTGAGATAGCCTAGCTACTGCCTCCCCTTCAAAGCTAACTCCAAATCTCCTAAATACTAAAGTGAGAGCCATACCAAAAGGCAAATGTGCCTTGGACCTATTCAAGGTCTCTCTCATAGCCTTAATCATCAATGCCGGGAGGTTCAGGGGGATTTGAGTAATAACATGATACATAATGTAGATGTTCCGACCAGAGAGGAGATCATGTCTACCACTTCTAGAAAAAAATAACATAGTTACCATTTGGTGTAGCAGCCTCATCTCAATGGAAAGAATCTTAGCCTCTAATTTGTTTAGGCTTCCAGTGAAGGTTCTTCCTAAAATAACATTTATTCCCTCCTCTTTAATTGAGAGTTCCATGTTTGTGTATCCCTCACAAGGTAAATGAAGAATTTTCCCAAAAGCATAGGATCTAGGCTAATTTCTATACCCTTTACTGTGGATTTTATTGTTTCATTGCTGTATCCCAAATTTAGATAAAATTCTCTAACAAGATCCACATAAGTATTTTCTTTTAGGGAGCAGTAGAATTCCCAACCTTGATCCTTAATTTTTGATCCAATAGAGAACCCTTCCTTTTCGAAAAATCTGAAATCAATATTTTTGCTGGGCTCTACCTTTCTATCAGAGAGAAGTACCTTACTAGGACTGATTGGAGACCTGATTGTGGCTGGAGCTGATGCAGGAGCAGGGTTTGAAGCAGAAGTGGTCTCAGTTGCTTATCTCTTCTGGCGCACACTCTCCTCCAACCCGCGAGCTGATTTCCTCCTCTGTGGAAGCTTCATCTTCGGAGCCATTTGCGCAGGCCGAAACAGCAAAGAACTTAGGAGAGCAAATGTGAGGGAGAGATGAAGGGTTTTGAGTGGAAGGATAAAGATTTTGGAGAAGAGGAGTGCCGATTTGGAGAAGACGAGTAGAGTCTAGGGTAAGCTCGACTTGCTCCAAATGAAGAAGGAGAAAAGGGAGGAACTTGATTCCAAGAGGGCGATTTAGAGGATGAGAGATGGTGGGAGAAGAGTTTTGGGAAAAAACTTGGGTTTGAGGAAGAAGAGAGGGAGTCTTTTGGCTTGGTGGAAGGAAGAAGACGGAGAGTTGGATTGGCTCAAGGGAAATTTTTCAACAAAAAGAAGGTGCCCAAAGGATTTAGTCAATATTACAAGTTTACCCTAGGGTCGACCCTAGGGGTCGACTCATAGCATAGAGAAATTTAGAAAAATGATGAAACAATTTCAAAAAAAATTAAAATATTAGGAGAAGGATGTTTACCCAAAAATTGATTATGAGAATATTTATTTTAAGCTTTTGAGCTCAAAAGAAAAGATAAGAATTAAGCTAAAAGAATTTTTGGCATTGATACTTTGGAATCAGAGAGATACCTAAGCAGATGGATCAAGGATTCCTAGTTCTCTCCTAATTTCACAAAATCTATCTTCACTTAAGGCCTTGGTAAAGATGTCAGCTAATTATTTTTCAGTACAAACATAGTCAAGAATTATATCTTTATTTTGGACATGTTCTCTTATGAAATGATGCCTGATTTCAATATGTTTTGACCTAGAATATTGAATTAGATTTTTAGTGAGATTTATAGTACTAGTGTTATCACATCTTATGGGAGTTTCATTAAGTTTGATATCAAAGTCTTCGAGTTGTTGCTTAATCCACAAGATTTGAGCACAACAACTTCCGGCTGCAATGTATTCAGCCTCGGCTGTAGACAGTGCTACCGAATTTTGTTTCTTGCCAAACCAAGAGATTATGTTAACTCCAAAAAATTGGCAAGTTTCACTAGTACTTTTTCTATCTAATTTACATCCAGAAAATGATATTTGAATATCCTATTAAGTCAATTAGTGAGTCCTTAGAATACCATAATCCTAGAGTTTGTGTGCCATTTAAATATCTAAGGATTCTTTTAACTGCATTCAAGTGTGATTCTTTTGGATTTGATTGAAAGCGAGCACATAGGTAAACACTAAACATGATATCTGATCTACTAGTAGTTAAATATAATAGAGAACCAATCATGCCTCTATAAAATTTTAAGTCTACACTTTTACCTTCTTCGTCCTTGTCAAGCTTACATGTTGGGCTCATGGGTGTGCCAATCGGTTTGGAGTTCTCTATTCAAATTTTTTGAGTAATTCTCTTGTGTACTTGCTTTGGGTGATGGAGATTCCTTTCTTTATTTGTTTGATTTGAAGTTCGAGGAAGAATGTAAGTTCTCCCATCATGCTCATCTCAAACTATCCCTACATGAGCTTTACAAAATCTTGACAAAGAGTTTCATTAGTAGACCCAAAAATAATGTCATCAACATATATTTGTATAACTAATATATCATCTTGATTTTTTTTAATGAAAAAGATTGTATCTATATTTCTCTTGAAAAATTATTATTGAGTAAAAATTTGCTTAACCTTTCATACCAAGCCCTGGGTGCTTGTTTCAAACCATATAGAGCTTTATTTAATTTAAAAAATGATTAGAAAAAGCATAATTTTCAAAACCTGAGGGTTGTTCTACATAAATTTTTCAGCAATATATCCATTCAAAAAGGCACTTTTGACATCTATTTAGAATAATTTAAATTTTATAAAGCAAGCATATGCAAATAGAAGTCTAATTGCCTCTAATCTAGCAACAGGTGCAAAAGTCTCATCAAAATCAATTCCTTCTTCTTGATTATAACCTTTTGCAACCAATCTTGCTTTATTTCTTATCATATTTTCATGTTCATCTAATTTATTCCTATATACCCATTTTGTGTTAATTATTGAATAGTTTTTAGGTCTTGATACTAAGGTCCATACATTATTTCTTTCAAATTGATTAAGTTCTTCTTGCATTGCATTAATCCAATTATAATCTTTTTCAGCTTCGTCTATAGTTTTAGGTTCAAGATGAGAGACTAAAGCACAATGATTGAATACATCTTTAAGTGAGGAATGAGTTCTTACACCATATGTAGGATCACCAATGATTAGTTCCTTGGGGTGATTGTGATCATACCTCCATTCTTTGGGTAGATTATTTGTACCTTGAGGTTGTTCTTGTCGTTCTTCACCTTCCTCATCTTGTTTGTCTTCATGTTCTTCATCATCTTGAATTGTTGAATCTTTTAGATTGATCTCCTTTATTCCTTCTATAAGAGGATCTGCATCATCAAAACCTTCATTCTTCCTTGAAGGAAGATCGTTGGTTTCATCAAAGACAACATGTATTGACTCCTCTACTACTAAGATTCTTTTGTTGAAAACTCTAAAGGCTTTACTAGAAGAGGAGTAACCAAAAAAAATTACTTCATCAGATTTTGCATCAAATTTTTCTAGTCTTTCTTTATCGTTATTTAACACAAAGCATCGGCATCCAAAAATATAAAAATATGCAATATTTGATTTTCTTCCTTTCCAAAGCTCATAGGGAGTTTTCTTTAAAATTTGTCTAATTAAAGTATGATTTAATATGCAGCATGCTGTGTTAATTGCTTCTGCCCAAAAGTATCTTGGAAGGTTGCTTTCACATAGCATGGTACGGGCCATTTCTTCAAGGGTTCTATTTTTTCTTTCTACTACCTCATTTTGTTGAGGTGTCCTAGGTGCCGAAAAATTATGGTCAATTTTTTTTCATCACAAAACTTTTCAAAGTCTTGATTTTCAAATTCGATTCCATGATCACTTCGAATATTTTGAATTAAAAACCTTTCTCATTTGTGACTTTTTGATAAAATTTAGAGAAAACTTGAAAAGTTTTATCCTTGCGTGCCAAAAAGAAAACCCATGTAAAATGAGAGAAGTCATCAATAATTACAAAATCATATCATTTTTCTCCTAGACTAGTAGTTCTAGTAGGTCCAAATAAATTCATATGCAATAATTCTAATGGCCTAGTAGTTGAAATAATATTTTTAGATTTGAATGAAACTCTTGTTTGTTTACCTAGTTGGCATGCATCACAAATTCTATCCTTTTCAAAATTTAATTTGGGTAAACCAATAACTAATTCTTTCTTAATGAGTTTTGAAAGTGAATGCATGCTAATATGTGCAAGCCTACGATGCCAAAGTCAACTAGTCTCATTAATCTTGGTATTCAAGGATACTAGGCATTGCATATTTATTTTGGATAGATCATTCAAATCTACCATATAAACATTGCCATGTCTATGCCCAACAAATTTAATGCCTTCATTAATAGGACTAGTTACAATGCAAACAGAAGATTCAAAAATAACTTTGTATCCTTTATCACAAAATTGACTGATGCTTAATAGATTATATTTTAAACCATCTACTAATAAAATATTTTCAATGTACTTGGAGGGAGTAATACCAATATTACCTATACCGATGATCTTTCCTTTGCCATTATCTCCAAAGGTGACCATCCCTTCATTTTTAGCATCAAGTGTGATGAATTGGGATTCATCACCAATCATGTGTCTCGAGCATCCGCTATCAAGATATCATTTTCGATTTGCTCATTGGGATGCTAGACACACCTGCAAGAAAAAGTCAAGTTTTTACTTTAGGTACCCAAGCTTTCTTGGGTCCTTTTTGGTTAGTCACAATGGTTCCTTTTGAAACCCATATTTTCTTTGCATTAGAATTTAAAAATTTGTTAGAGAGATAAGTATATGACTTGTGACCTATTTTATCATATTTGAAGCAAGTAATATTTGAAAACTTATTGTTTGAAGAGTTTACATAGATATTTTTTAGAAACTTTTATTTCTTTAAGGGGTTGTAACTAAGACCAGCCTTATCATAAATAGTCTTTTGATTTTCAAGAATTATATTAAGTTTATTAGAACTTAAAGTGAATTTTTTAACTATTGATTTTAGCTTGGCAATTTCATTCTTTAAGTTCAGATTTTCTTGAAGCAGAGTAGATTTTTCATTTGAAATGCTCTCATTTTATTTTAGTAAAGATTGATTCTTTAATTTTAACTCTTTGTTCTTTACCCCTAGCTTCTTTAGTTCATCAATTAAATCATAAAAAACTTTATGAAGTTCTTCAAAGGTAAAGTCAACAAGAGTATCAGAATTTACCTTATTTTCATGTGCCATAAGGCACAAGTTGGCTTATTCATTTGAGTCTTCTTCTTCGGAGCTTGACTCATCACTTCCACTCCAAGTAGCCATCATGGTCTTCTTCTTGTACTTCTTGGAACCCTTCTTCAGTTGTGGGTATTCAGACTTAAAATATCCAGTTTCTTACATTCGTAGCAAATAAGGGGTTGGTCTTTATCCTTTTCTTTGCTATATTTTCCTTTTGTGGGTGGCCTCTTCCTCATTCCTTATTTTTTTTCTTTAAAAATTTCTTAAACCTTCTAGTAATGAGAGCCATTTCTTCATCCTGCTCTTCATTTTTTGTATCATCAGTTTCTTCATCAAGTTGAGCCATGAATTTGAGGATGATTGTCCTCTTCTTTTTTACTTCTTCTTCTTGATGTTATTTCATGCTCAGTTCATGTGTCATCAGTGATCCTAGAAGATCTTCCAAGGGTAGGATATTCAGATCTTTGGCTTCTTGGATAGCGATCACTTTGGCTTTTCAAGTTCTTGGTAAGGACCTAAGAATTTTTCTCACGAGGTTACTGTTAGAATAAGACTTATGAAGACTTTTTAAATCATTTATAATATTAGTAAAGCGAGTAAACATTTCAGTTATAGATTCATCATGCTCCATTTAAAAGTTCATATTTATACACGAGCATGTTAATTTTGGATTCTTTCACTTGATTAGTTTCTTCATGAGTTACTTTTAATCTATCCTATATTTTTTTAGCAGACATGTAAGTTGAAATACGATTAAATTTATTAGCATCTAGGGCACAATATAAGACATTCATGGCTTTAGCATTTAGTTGAGCTATTTTCTTATCAACCTCATCCCATTCTTTTTCGGGTTTGGTTGATTCCACACCATCAATAATTTTAGTGGGTGTGTGAGGGCCATTTACTATGATACTCCACATATCATAGTCAAGTGCTTGAATGAAGATTTTCATCCGAGCTTTCCAATAGGTATAGTTTGACCCATTGAAAATTGGAGGTCGATTAGTGGACTGCCCCTCAGCTAGAGAAGTGCCAACTTGAGTTCCCATAGATCTTTAACTCTTTGATGGTTAAATCAAAGTAGCGCTAGAGCACCGGGCTCTAATATCACTTGTTGCCCAGCTATACAACCCAAGAGGGGGGGTGAATTGGGTTTTCAAAAATTTAAACTTAACTTATAACTTATGAAGAATATTTAACAATAGCAAGATAAGTGAGGAGAATGTAATTGATGCAAGGGTAATGGTTAGATACAAGAATGCAAGAGAATAAAGAAATTTAAAAGGAGAGCAATTAAGCACAACACAAACAAGAGGATTTATAGTGGTTCGGTGCCAACCTTGCACCTACATCCACTCCCCAAGCTCCTACTTGGGAATTCCAATCCACTAAACTGTATTCAACCTGAATACACTCATCGAACCTCCGACTCTAGCTGTCCCAAACTAGACCACTTATTTTTTGGGTACAAGCCAACCCAATACAATCCGATTCAAGGTTCGGATCAACCTTCCCACATTTTGGAACCCTTCCAAAACAAAAACAATAACTCAAGAAGAGTATTACAATTAATTGCACAAAAATACAAATGAAACTCCTTTAATGAGCGAATAAAACTTTAAATACACTTTACACAATTAAAAGGAAGCTCCTCTTGATTTCCTCAAGATGGTTGGAGACTTTAATGAACTCTTGAGGAGTTGGTGAACTTGAAATAAAAGCTTCTTGAACTCTTTTTGTGGGCTCTTACTTAGGGTTGACAAGAATGCTTGAAGAACCTTTTTCAAATCTTTCTTTTCTTCTTCTTATATTTGATTCTCTCCTTTAAGTCCCTTTATATAACTTCAAATAATGGTGGAGAGTAATCTGGGATGAAATAGAGCCGTTAGAGCACATTAAATGAGCATTAAATGCAATTGAAACGAGTTAAAAACTAGCCGTTACGGAATTTTTCCATCACAGCATGTTCGACCTCTATAGGTGATCCACTCGAAGCACCGAATAGATCATTCTTTTCAGGAGTGCTAGCTCATGATGAAGGCTCTAGATGGTTGATGGAGACCCCTTTCTTCAGATCAAATGGATATCTTCAGATCAGAAGAAGGAGCTTTTCAAGAAGGAGATGGCATGGAAGAAGAAAAATAAAATTTTTTTTATTTTTCTCTCACATAAAATTGAAACTAGAAAACCTTAGAACCCTATCCTAGATTAGCGAATTAATTTATTATAACTTTTGCACAAGGTTCATCATCAATCGAATTGATGATTAAACCCTAGAATAATTTTTAATCATCGATCAATCATATGATCAGTCAAAATTTTTTTTGAGTGTGACTCCATAGATTCAAACCTAAGCCAATAGCACAAGAATAACTTTCTGAACTAATCATTGTAACCATCTAGCAATGGGACCTGATATTCAGATAGGTTGAAAGATTGTAAAGCATCATTCATAAACCTCTTAGCATATGGTTGCTGTATAATTCATCCTTTTGATCCAAATGCTCAAAGTGACCTGGAGTTTCACTGTCAACCTCAGGTATGTCAACCATATTGTGTTTCAACCTTTCAAATCTATCACATGGATTATCTTGATCAAGATTTTACTAAATTAAAACACACTGATGCATTAACTCCTACTTATTTAGAGGGGTCAAATCCATCTTGACTCACACACCAACTTTCAAGTACTTGACTATACCCAAAAATCTTTCATTACTGAATTAAAAATTCAAGTAGTCCGACATAAAAGCACAGTGAGTTACTTGCAAGTCACTATAGTGATCTCAGATCATAGAGACACTCATACCCATATCCTTCACGAGCTACTCTTGACAGCAGAGTGTCATGTTCAATGAGATATACTCCTACACCTCAATTGTATATCATACCAGTGTCTCCACACTACTTGATTACGAGGACAATCAATGCATATGACACACAATGACCTACACCTGATAAATGCTATTATCCTAGTAATAGCATATCATTGGGTCGTGAACTAAATTTAAAGACTAAACGATATATTCTTCTATATTGATTTGGATAGTCCCAAGGACTTCATCATAATATTTAGAGTTTATTAAGAAGATGTACACTACTTTATGATGAATAAGCCAAATAATAATTTTATTAATTTATCAATTCATATATATTTACATAGTTTAGCACAACCATCAATAGACTGACGATTGGCTTTGGGACACTATTTCCAATAATTTCTCTAAAAGAAAATCTTTTTAGAAGAAGAAGAATAAGTCTGCGAAGAAACAGAAGAAGCAGAAAAGGCCGAAGTAGGATACTCCAAAAAAAGCTACAGACAAAGGAAGTGTTTCTATAATTGACGACCATTGGAATAGAAACTATTCTGTATACCTGAAGAACCTAAAGAAAAGTAATAGAGGTCATGTTTTCAGAAGGTTTGTTAGATCTACTCAATATTAGTATTTGAGTAGATAGTGAGTGCCATAGGATCTGAGAGATCTAAAGATGAGATAAATCCAAAGTATGTGTGGTACCTCAAGTTTGATCATATTGGAGAAGATAGAATATCCAAATTGAAAATTATGGGCTCTTAGGCTCATCAACTCTCGAGTCATTTTCAATTTGTGAATTCTGCCTTCGAGGAAAGATGATCAAACCAACCCTTTGTGGGACATGGGGTGAGAACTACTAAAACACTTGCCCTAATACATTTTGATCTAAGCAGCCCATTTGATGAGCTAGCCAGGGATGATTCTCTTTCCTCCATTGTCTTTACCGTTGATCTCTCATGGTATGGATATATGTGTGAGACACAAATCAAAAGTTTTGAAAAGTTCAAAAATTCATATATGAGGTAAAGAAGAAAATTAGAAACCCTTAAGGTTCTTCGATGAGATCGAAGAGGTGTATGCCTTAGTGGAAGTTTCTAACCTATCTCAAAAAAAATGACATAGACTCATAATGGACTCTTTCTAGTATGCCTCAAGGGATGTCAAAGAGGAGGAGTAGGATCCTATTAGATATGGTTCGATCTACGATGAGCTTCACTCATATACTCTTAAATCTTTGGGGATATGCCCTACTAACTGTAAATTATCTATTAAATAGGGTTCTCTCTAAATCCATTCTTACCACACTGTATGAGATATGGCATGGTGAGAAACTGAGTCCTGGTCACCTCAAGATTTGGGAATATCCAGTCTATGTAAAAAGATAAATGATGGATAAGTTAGAGGCTAGGTCTATGAAAACTCATTTTATAAAATATCCTAAAGAGTCATTAGAATTCTAGTTTTCAGAAGACTGCAATGTGATTATAAGTCGACATGCCACATTTTTAGAAAAATTGTTTATCAAAGATGGTGGCAATAAGAGGTAGATTGAGCTCGAGAAGAAAGTATCTGAAGAGCAACAAGCTTAGGAACTGGATGAACCTACTAATAGTAAGCTAGTAGTTCTACTTTCACCTCGTAGATCGAGTAGAATCTCCCATCCTTCTGAAAGATACTTGGGTATGCATGCTGAGGAGGTAGAAAAAAAATTTCTTATTGGAGATAAGGGTCATAGAGATGATCCTAAAATCTATGATGAAGTGATGTCAGACATCGACTCCGAAAAATGATTGAGTACTATGAAGTCAGAAATTAACTCTATACATTCAAACCAAGTACGGACCTTAGTGGAGCCACCAGAGGGTATAGTATCTACTAGGTATAAATGGATCTACAAAAAAAAATAGATACAGATAGTAAGGTAGAGACCTATAAAGATAGGCTCATGGTAAAGATTGTAGTCAGCACGAAGGCATTGACTATTAGGATATCTTTTTACCTGTGGTCATGCTTAAATCCATCCACACACTGCTTGTCATTGTAGCTTTTTACAATTATGAGATATGGCAGATGGATATGAAAACTAAGTTCTTGAATGGATACCTTGAGGAAGATATCTATATGGAGCAGCCTTTGGGTTTCATTTCTAATGATGGAGATCATTAAATCTGCAAGCTACAAAAATCCATTTATGGATTGAAGCAAGCTTCTCAAAGTTGGAATACTTATTTTAATGATGCGATCAAATCATTTGATTTCATTACAAATGAGAAGAAATCTTGTGTATACAAAAGGATAAGTGGGAGCACTGTCAAATTTCTCATACTGTATGTGGATGATGTCTTTCTTATTAGGAATGACATTACTATGCTGACCTCGATCAAAAGATGATTGTTTAAGAAATTCTTCATGAAAAATCTAAGGCATCAAATATTCTAATAATAAAGGTCTAAAGAGATAAATCTGAAAGGATGCTTGGCCTGTCACAGAAAATATATATAGAGAAAGTGTCGAAGAGTTTCAGCATGGAGAACTCTAAAAAGGAGACTTCCACCCCTAAGGTATGGCATTACTCTCTCCAAGAAGATGTATCTAAGCACACCGAGGAGATTGAGTGCATGAGCAGGATTCTTTATGCTTTGGCTATAGAGAGTCTCATGTATGCCATGTTATGTACTCGATCTGATATTATCTTTGCTATGAGTGGTACAAGTAGGTATTAGTCGAATCTAGGAGAAGAACACTGGATAGCTGTGAAGAACATCCTTAAGTACTTGAAAAGAACTAAGGATTCATTCTTGATCTTTGAAAGAGGATCGGAGTTACAGGTTGAAAGATATACTAATTCAGACTTTATGTCTGATCCTAATGATAGAAAGTCTACATCAGGTTGTGTATTTTTATGCAATAAAGGTTCGATAAATTGAAAGAGTTTTAAATAACTAATCATTACAAAATTAGGAAAGCTGAGTATGTCATTGCTTATTGTTGGAAAATGTGTCCTAAAATCAATCATCTAAGTGGTAGATGATTGAAATTAGTATATGAATTATCTAATAATAATAGTTATTTGGTAGGTTCATCATAAAAGTTCTATCTTCCTTAATGAACTCCTAAATTATGATGAAGTCCTTAGAACCACAATCAATTGATAAAGGAGGATTTATCGGATGGTTCTTAAATTATTCACGATCAAATGATAAGTTATTAACAAGGACAATAACTTATCAAGTGTAGGTTGCTGCATGCCATATGCGTTGGTTGTCCTCATAATCAAGTGGTGTGAAGATATTGATATGGCATCCAGGTGAGATGTAGGAGTACATCTACACTGAACGTGACCAATATAACACTCTACTGTCAAGAGTAGCTAGCTAAGGTCAATGGGTATAAGTGTCCCTCCGACCTAAAATCACCACGGTGACTTGCAAGCAACTCACTGTGCTTTGATGTCGGACTGTCTATATTTTTAATATAGGTTGGAAAGATTTTTGAGTATAGTCAAGTACTTGTGAAGTTGGTGTGTGAGTCAAAATAAGATTAACCACTCCTGATTAACTTTAGGAAGAGAATATCTCATTGTATTTCAATTTAGCAAAACCTAGGCCTGGGTAATCCTCGTGAGGAGTCATGGGATTTGCAAAGTTTTAAGACACAATAGAGATGACTTGTATGAGTGTTGATAGCATACTCAAAGTCATCTTGAGCATTATTGGTCAAAGGGATGAATTATACGATAACCATGGGTCAGGGTTCTTAGAATTTGCTTTGCATACATTCGACCTATCTGGACGTCGGGAACCATTACTAGATGGTTACTTCGACTGGTACAAAAATTAGTTCCTGTGCTATCAACTTAGGTTCAAACCTATAGGATCATACACATAAGAGGTTATAATCTAATCAGATGGTTAATCGATGATTGAGAATCATTCTAAGGTTAAACGATCAATGTGATTGATGTTTGACCTAATGCAAGTGTTGCAGGAGGATCAATTAGCAATTGGATTGCTAATTGGCTTAATCTGATTGAGCAATTGGGCTGAGATCAAGTCTAATTGAATTTGATTCAATTAGAATTAGTTTAAATTTAATTGGATTAAGTCTAATTGATTTATTGGATAAGCCAGTTGCAAGGGAGAACAAGTCCCTGTTCGACTAGGACTTGTATGCACCTAATTTCTAATTAAGTTAGGATTTAAATCAGAATTAAATATGGTTTAATCTAATTTAATTAGACTCCTAGTTAGATTAGGATTATCATTAATTAGATTATAATTAATTTAGATTAGGTTCAAAGAGTTTAACCTAGTCTACATAAGAATCCTAGTTAGACTAGGATTCCATCTTCTCCCTTGTGCCAACTAAGAAAGCCCACACCACATATTCATTTTTAGATATTTTTTCTATGATATCCATGTCTAAGGATTGATATCTCACACTACTTATTCTAGATATTTGAATCAGATTTGATTTGGTTCATTATGGAAAGTGATTTGGTTTATTATGAAAAATGGTTTAGGTTTATTTTCTTTTTGAAAGAGTCCCTCTTCACAAAAACTCCTCTCTTCTCTCTTGCGCCAACTTCCTCCATGCTTATCTTTTCCTTTTGTCACCCCTTTTGTGCTTGTTATTTTGATCTCCATGCAAGAAATAAGGGAAGGGGCATCCAAGAGTTAGACGCCCCATGGTCTCCTTGTTAGACTAGGTCTTTTGACCTAGTCTACCTCTTATATTGGTGCTGCCCATATGATATTATTAGAGAGTCTAAAATCTGTGATTTTTTGATAGAAAAAGCAGATAAGAAAGAGGACAGCATGGGTGGTTTGAGGCACCAATATCTTTGGAGGAGAGTCTTCTATCAAGAGATCAAAAGTTGATGTCTTGTAGAGACAAAAGGTAAGAGAGAAGATTATTTTCTCTTATTGTTTTCTTTTCATATTATTTTCTTTTTATTTTTATGGTTTTATGTGATAAAAATTTGAGAGAAAAAGAAGGATGATGTAGTGGATTTATGCTCCAATGAGTTGGGTCATGGTGATCTGATTTAGGACATGATCTGATCATGTTCTGATGAGAGAAGAAGAAGAAAAGAAGGTCTTCTCTTAGGGTTTCTTTTAGAACCCTTCTTCTCCATCAATCATGAGATTTTTCTATGAGAAAAATCAGATATCAGAAGATCCAAAAGTTTGAGAAACATCTAGAGAAGAAGGTCTTCTCATGTCCTAGCATAGAGATATTCTCAAGACATCAATCGTTGATGTACTGAAAGAGAAGATCTGTCTTCTCTTAGGATCTTTTTCTATTACATATTATTTCTGATTTTAGGGAGGTCAAAGGGTTTGACTTCTTCCTTATTCCTCCTTATATTTTTTATCTCTTGGAATGTCCAAGAGATTCGAAGAATATTTTTAGGCTAACCATCTGGAGGAATCTGCAAGAAGCTAGCACTTCGAGCGGATCTTCGTTCGACAAACCTCGATTTTATTGTAGCCCCGTGTAAATCACCTATAGAGATCGGATGCATGGTGACTCCAAAGATAACAAAGAAAATCAATTACAGAGTTCTCAACCCATGTGAAGGTAAGAGATCTGATCTCTTCTCTTATCTAGATGTGATCTAGGTTTTAGATCTAAAACAGTTTTAGATCTAGGGTATTGATTTGATCAATACCAAAGTTTTTATTTTTTAATTTTTATAAATATAATATGACATTTATAGGTCCTAGTTGTAGGATTTAGTAATCTAATTACATGCATTTATATATTAAATTATTTAATTTACATATTTCGTTGCATTATATTTAAAAAATATTTTAAAATTCATGCATAAAACCCTGCACTTTTTCCATCAGTGGTATCAGAGCATCTACATTTTTTTATAACATATTCATGATTATATTAAAATAAATTTAAAAAATAAAATAATGATCACAAGGACTATAGGTTGTCCTGCTGTAAGGTTTACCCCTTACAATGCAAAGGTTGTCCTGGTATGTTACGATCTAGAAAATTAAAAAATTTAAATAAATCTTGTCATGAATATTTTAGATTAAGTCTATTTTATTTCATGAATTTTTATGTAATGTACATTGATTAAACTCAACCAAGAACAGATCTTATGAAGGTTCTGTTTGCTGATCAAGCCAGTGCTCTCAAAAATCGGGCCGGTTCGACCAGCATGCCAGCTCGACTGAAAAGTTGACTGAATTATATTTCTGACTGATTTTAACATACAATTAATGTTTGTTAGTGAAATAAGCCGACCCATTTTTGAAATAAGTGACCTATTTAGTGGAACAACACTAGATTGTATTAAGCCTTTCAAAAGTTAAAAATGGTTTTCGAAATATCGAACCCCAACCCTCAGCCATGAACTTAATTAAAAGAATTAAGTGATTGTTTAGGATCTAGGTTTGTGATTTAAAGTTCCTAAGATAATTTCGTAAAACATGGATTAAAGGGTAATGGGTTAGCTTTGATCAGGTCATTAACTGGGTTAGATCTAGGGTTAGATTAAATATGGACTAAGTTAAGAAACTGATCAAACCTAATTAAAAGTTAATTAGGATTAGGTCATTTCTATAGATCACTTCAATAGTTGTAGTTAATCAAAGTCTATATATCTAACAAATAGACACTAATCGTGGCTCAGCGGCTGAGCTTGAGTCTTTAGGCAGACTAAATCAAAACTGATAAACCAGTTGGCGTCTAAGGTAAACCTGACAGGTGGTTTTTAATTGATAGCCCGCTTACCTGGCTATTTCTTATGGTGTCTAAGGCAAGCTTTGGCAGACCCTCCCACCAATCATACTTACCTAGCCAATGTGGTTAATCAGGTCTTGATTAGGTTGCTCATTGATTCGTGCTAAACCATGTCATATAAGAAATCAGTGAATCTAATTTCATTCAGTGAGACTATCTAGGTGTCCATAGACCAAATTTGATCCTAGTCCTTGTTAATGACTTGAGAAGTCAGTGGGAGGACTTGACTTGATGAAGTCAATAGGAGCAAATTGATCCATGTCCTTTCTATCCTTAAATCACTAATAATTTTAAATCTTCTAAAATTATTAAGTCCTTAAAATGACAAAGTTATGAAGATAACTGAGTCATAGCCTCCCATTAAGGTATTTGATAATGGATCCATTAACTCAATAATCATTGCAGACCCAAAGGTCTGGTGCTTATGACTAATAAAATTATCACTCATTATATGACGACTTGAAAGTGTCTCTCTAATAGTGGTTAGATTGGCCAACCAAAGTTGGGCTTAATCATTCGTTGGTTGGATGCACCAAGTATGGTCATGTTAATGGTTGGACCTAATCGGATCCTTACAGTGGAGGCCAAAGCCTATTGATTAGATTTCTGGGGTAAAATTAAATTACTAGAAGTTGTTTGGAGAAATAATTGGTTAATGAACCTACCCGTAGATGTAGATGGGTTGGCCGATCAAAGTCAGACTTGTGTGTAGTCTATGTGGATTCTAGTACCTACTAAAAAATTAAAGTAATTCTTCAAATTGGAGGTAGAGGCTACCAATTTGAATAAAATAATGGAAGAACCTTGAGACAAAAATTCAAGTCTCTAGGCTTAAAATAATTCATATACATTAGGTCATTGTTCTCTTTTTTCAAAATAAGACTAAATCTTAATTGCTCCAATCGCTGTTAGACAGTGATGACTTATGGGACCCAACTTCATTAATTAGTATCGAAAGTTGAATTTGGTTCAGCAGTACGAATGGGTTCGTATTGGGGCTTCTTAGTCCAGTCAAAATAATTAATCCAAAATTGATCCAAATCAGGCATGTTGCTTCTACTGTTAGAAGCAGGGTCATAGGAAGAAGAATTGTCTTGCTTCTCTTGACCATAATAGGCTGAACAAGAGAAAGGAGCAAGAGTTGCTCATCAAGGATGTCATCTAATAACACCTTAAAGTTTCTCTATAAAATTCTACTACCTAGGTATTAGATACCATGGTCTTATGCAATTTATTGCAGACTACAAGTGGAATGTTTGAAAATGGTGAGAAATTTTTGAATGTTAGGGATGGAAGTCTTATTCCAATCCTAACTTTAGAAATTATAGAGCTTATTTTCAAATATTATCATTTAGAGTAATTGTTACTATTGTCCATTGTTTATGATGAATGTAATCTTTGTTGGCCTTTTGGCCAAAGATGATCATCATTCATTAATAAAGAAAGATTATTATGATATTATTATGAATAATGTTACAATAATACATGGACAATAAGAAAATGACATTTAATATTTACACAGTCTATTAAGTGTAATGTACATACCTAAGTTAGATAATGTCATGGATGTCTATCTTTGGCATTATAGGCTTAGTCACCTTGACAAGAACAGATAAATGGATTAGCTTGAGAGAGAAACCTTGACATCAATGATTGTGAATCATTGATAGTCTGTGAATCTTATCTTCTTAGAAAGATGACAAAGTCACCTTTTAATAAAAAAGGTGAGGGAGCTGATAAAGTTCTAAGTCTCATACATAGTGATATATGTGGACCTGTGAACTTAAGTGTCAGAGGAAGATATTAATGTTTCATTACAGATGACCTATCTGGGTATGGGTGCGTCTGGTCTAATCATTTGAAATATTTAAATAATTTAATAATGAAAGATTGAAACAAACTAGATAAGATGTTAGAACTCTTCGATCAGATCGAGGAGGCGAATACTTATCTAGTGAGTTTGTGACATATCTAGGAGAGAATTGGATTCTCTCTCAGTGGATTCCTTTTTGGAACATAGTGTATCTGAAAGGAGAAGTTGAACTTTGTTAGACATGGTTCAATCCACGATAGGGTTCACTTCTCTGTCTATTTCAGGATTGTGCTCTTGTGTGATTATCTGTTTTACTCTAAAAATATATTGAGTAAGTTTGTTATGCAGATTTCATATGAGATATGGATCGGGCATAGACCTAGACTCTCTCACCTTTGGGTTTGGAGTTGATCGGCCTATGTCAAAGGTTTGCATACAGAAAAACTTGGTTCTTGGTCTAATAGTTGTTTATGGGTTACTAATTCTGTCATGCTGAACAACATAAGATGCTCATCAGCAATAGGGCATTCTTTTTGGAAAGGAGTTCCTTAGAGAAGGAACTAATGCCTATCAAGTTGAACTTGAAAGTTTGACTGGTAGAAAATGAACCGACATAATCTAGTAAACCTACAGAACCAAATTTGATTAGATCAAACTTGAAGCCCATTAAAATAATACTTTTAAGGAGATCTGGTAGAGTACCGCATTAGTCAGACAGACACTTTAGTGACTAGGTCTAGGATGGCGATCCTATTGAGCTCGATGAGATTAACAAGGATCCGATCACCTATAGGGATGCAATGCAGTGATCTAACTCTGAGAAGTGGCTTGGAGCCATTAAATCCAAAATAAAATTCATGAAAATCAATAGTGTATGGACACTAGATGATACACCTGAAGGGATAAATCTCATTGGGTGTGAATGGATTTTTCAAAAGGATCAGAGTAGCGCAGACAGGAAGGTGGAGACCTATAAAGTCTATTTCGCTATTATTCTAAAGTTGGAACATACATTTTGAACATATGTCTTTGTTATGAACAAAAAGAAATCCTGCATTTATAAGTGGGCAAAATATTCTGTAGTGTTATTCCTTGTGTTGTCTGTGGATGAAATTCTTTTAATTGAAAATAGTATTCCAGCATTACAAAGAATAAAAGTTTGGGTGTCATCTAATTTCTCCATGTTCAAGATCAGATATGGTATACTCACTAATGGTAGTGAGTAGATACCAGTCTAAATAAGAACCACTGGAAGATTGCATAGACCATCCTTAAATATTTGGGAAATACTAAGGTCCAGTGACTCAAATATGAAAATATTATTTTTAAACATGTGGATGTTTTGATTTCAGTCAAATCATGATGATAATAAGAAAGTGTCAGATCATACCCTAATTGTAGGAGCAATCTGCTGGAAAGGTTCCAAGCAGAATACTTTAGCCTACTCAGTTAGTGATGTAGAGTACATTGTAGCATATGATGCTGCCATGTAAGCTGTGTAGTTGCTGAGCTTCATTAGCAGGTTGGGAGTGGCACCCTCCACCGATGGTCTAGTCCTATCGTAGTACTGGAGCCATAGCTCTGGCTAAAGAACCAAAGGACCAGCATACTCTGTATTGCTATCATTTTTGATTTTAGATCAAGGTGACATCGATCTTTGGAAGATCAATAAAAAAGGAGAACTTGATCGACCATTTGCTAAGACCTCGAACTAAGTAGTTCTATGAACTCAAGTGGAAGATAGGATATTTAATATCATTCTGATTGGCTTTAGTACAAGTGGAAGTTATTGAAAAATATGTCCTAAAGCCAATAATCTAAGTGGTAGATGATTAGAATTAGTATATGAGTTATCTAATAATAATAGTTATTTGGCAGGTTCATCATAAAAATTTTATCTTCCTTAAATAAACTCCTAAATTATAATAAAGTCCTTAGAACTACAATCAATTGATAAAGGAGGATTTATCGGATGGTTCTTAAATTGTTCATGATCAAATGATAAGTTATTAGAAAGGACGATAACTTATCAAGTGTAGGTCGTTGTATGCCATATGCGTTGGTTGTCCTCGTAACCAAGTGGTGTGGAGACACTGCTATGGCATCCAGATGAGATGTAGGAGTACATCTGCATTGAACAAGATCAATATAACACTCTACTGTCAAGAGTAGCTAGCTAAAGCCAATGGGTATAAGTGTCCCTCCGATCTGAGATCACTACAGTGACTTGCAAACAACTCACTGTGCTTTGGTGCCAGACTGCCTGTATTTTTAATATAGATTCGAAAAATTTTTGGGTACAGTCAAGTACTTGTGAAGTCGGTATGTGAGTCAAGATGGGATTGACCACTTCTGATTAACTTCAGAAAGAGAATGTCTCACTGTGTTTTAATTTAGCAAAATCTAGGCCTGGGTAATCCTCGTGAGGAGTCACGGGATTTGCAAAATTTTGAGACACAATAGAGATGACTTGTATGAGTGTTGACAGCATACTCGAAGTTGTCTTGAGCATTATTGGTCAAAGGGATGAATTATACGATAACCATGGGTCAGAGGTCTCAGAATGTTGCTTTGCATGCATTCGACCTATCTGGACGTCGGGAACCATTGCTAGATGGTTACTTCGATTGGTACAAAAATTGATTCTTATACTATCAGCTTAGGTTCAAACCTATAGGATCACACACATAAGAGGTTGTAACCTAATCAGATGGTTAATCGATGATTGAGAATCGTTCTAAGGTTAAATGATCAATGTGATTGATGTTTGACCTAATGCAAGTGTTGTAGGAAGATCAATTAGCAATTGGATTGCTAATTGGCTCAATCTGATTGAGCAATTGGGCTAAGATCAAGTCTAATTGAATTTGATTCAATTAGAATTACTTTGGATTTAATTGGATGAAGTCTAATTGGTTTATTGGATAAGCCAGTTGCAAGAGAGAACAAGTCCCTGTTTGACTAGGACTTGTATGCACCTAATTCCTAATTAAGTTAGGATTTAAATCAAAATCAAATATAATTTAATCTAATTTAATTATACTTTTAGTTGGACTAGAATCATCATTAATTATGTTTCAATTAATTTAGATTGGGTTCAAAGAGTTTAACCTAGTCTACATAAGAATCCTAGTTAGACTAGGATTCCATCTTCTCCCTTATGCCAACTAAGAAAGCCCATGCCACATATTCATTTCCAGATATTTTTTCTATGATATCTATATCTAAGGAATGATATCTCACACCACTTATTCAAGAGATTTAAATCAGATTTGATTTGATTATTATGAAAAGTGATTTGGTTTATTATGGAAAGTGGTTTAGGTTTATTTCCTTTTTGAAAGAGTCCCTCTTCACAAAAACTCCTCTCTTCTCTCTTGCGCCAACTTCCTCCATGCTTATCTTTTTTCTTTTGTCACTCCTTTTGTGCTTATTATCCTGATCTCCATGCAAGAAATAAGGGAAGGGGCATCCAAGAGTTGGACGCCCCATGGTCTCCTTGTTAGTCTAGGTCTTTTGACCTAGTCTACCTCTTATATTGGTGCCGCCCATATGATATTATTAGAGAGTCTAAAATTTGTGGTTTTTTGATAGAAAAATTAGAGAAGAAAGAGGATAGTATGGGTGGTTTGAGGCATCAATATCCTTGGAGGAGAGTCTTCTATCAAGAGATCAAAAGTTGATGTCTTGTAGAGACAAAAGGTAAGAGAGAAGATTATTTTCTCTTATTATTTTCTTTTCATATTATTTTATCTTTATTTTTATATTTTTATGTGAGAAAAAATTTGAGAGAGAAAGAAGGATGATGTGGTGGATTTATGCTCCAATGAGTTGGGGCATGGTGATCTGATTTTGGACATGATCTGATCATGTTCTGATGAGAGAAGAAGAAGAAAAGAAGGTCTTCTCTTAAGGTTTCTTTTAGAACCCTTCTTCTCCATCAATCATGAGATTTTTCTATGAGAAAAATCAGATATCATAAGATCTAAAAATTTAAAAAATATCTAAAGAAGAAGATCTCCTCATATCCTAGCATAGAGATGTTCTCAGGGCATCAATCGTTGATACACTAAAAGAGAAGATCTGTCTTCTCTTAGGATCTTTTTCTACTACATATTATTTTTATTTTGGGGAGGCCAAAGGGTTTGACTTCTCCCTTATTTCTCCTCATATTCTTATCTCTTGGAATATCCAAGAGATCTGAAGAATATTTTTAGATTAACCATCCGGAGGGATCTGCAAGAAGCTAGCACTTCGAGCGAATCTTCGTTCAACAAACCTTCGATTTTGTTGTAATCTCGTGTGGATCTCCTGTAGAGGCCGACATGTGTGCAGCTCCAAAGACAACAAAAAAAATCAACCGTGGAGTTTTTGACCCGCGTGAAGGTAAGAGATCTGATCTCTTCTCTTATCTAGATTTGATCTAGGTTTTAGATTTAAAATGTTTTAGATCTAGGATATTGATTTGATCAATACCAAAGCTTTTATTTTTTGATTTTTATAAATATAATATGACATATTATATTCCTAGTTATAGGGTTTAGTAATCTGATTACATATATTTGTATATTAAATTATTTAATTTACCTGTTCCGCTGCGTTATATTTAAAAAATATTTTAAAATTCATGCATAAAACCCGATACTTTTTCCATCACTTATAAGGTAGCTAGAGAAGCTTTCTGATTTTAAAAGGATTTGTTGCAGAATTAGGTGTAATATCATGAGATGGCATAACACTGTATTGCGACAACATTGACACCATAACTCTAGCTAAGGAGCCTAGGTCTCACCAAAATTTCTAGCACATAAAAATGATAATATGCGACTATCTCAAGAAGAAATACATCAAGATGTGAAGAGTAGACTCTGCAAACAACATGGTAGATCCACTAACAAAGTAATTAAGCCAGCAGAATACTGAAGTCCATCTTAAAAAGATAGGATCCAGGTTAGCGGCCAATTGACTTTAGGTCAAGTAAAAGATTGTTAGATGTATGCCCAAGAAGTCAATATGGCAAACATATTGTAATAATTCTAAGACATTTATTTGCACTTAAACTATCAAAATGGGCAAGTTCTATCCATTCTTATGTTATGTGTTTGAGAATCATCCAAGAAATTAATAATTTAAATATACATATTCTAAAGAATTTAGAATTTAAGACATATATAATTAATTTTTAAATTACTCCTGATCGATGGATCATCATAGGGACGGTGATTGATCTATTTAGATCGGCACACAGATCATTTTCTTCACAGTAGACAAGTCTTGAGTCTATAGTGTAGAGACACTGAGCGAGAGTGCGAATGGTTGTTGAAAAATATCGGTACTGAGTATGACTATACGAGAGATCACATGAATATCTACTCACTCATCAGTGATCTTCTCAATGCTATAGTGGTGTGAGTGGTTCCTTGATCTATGGTGCCTCGACTGCTCACAGTGGGGTTGTTATAGTTTGCCACATATAAATATGGTCCCTAACCATATGAGTCATTGTAATGGATGTTGGTTGCAGTCGGTTCTGAAGGAAGAGAAACTATTTCTCTTCGGATGACCCAGGCTGCATCTAAAAATTTTTCTCTTAATCTATATGAATAAAGCTCAGATCCTTACCTAATTAGCAGTGAAACCAGAGATCAAATCTCAAATATCTGATATAAACCTTCACGAAGGCCTGGATGTGCAGATCCTCTACTTCACATGCACGCCAGACGTCGTAGAAAGTAGGATGAACTCTGATCTTCGCAACCCAATCAAATGAAGGAGAAGATGTGCTAGTATGACACCTCACACCAACAAATGGGATGCCCATGGAGGGCCCATGCCCAAGGGAGAAGGGGTGGCACCAAAGGGGAGAGGCTAAGGAGAAGAAGAAAGGCTTCTCTCTTCACATGCCTCTCTCTCTTTTTCTCTCTTCTCTCAATCTGATTTATTTTTTATTTTTCTATGAATCCATATGTAGAAACCCTCTCTATTTATAGATGAATCCCATGACCCAATAAGTATAGGAGTTCTAACTCAAATCTGATTTGAATCAGTCTAATACTCATGAAAGAAGGATTCCTACATGAGATAGAATTGCCATCACTTATGACAACCACTTTGCTCCCACTCCCTCACCCACATGGGATGCCCCAAACCAGCACCATTTCAGATGTTGGTCGGCTCACATGAGAGAAGAATCCTAGTGCAAGTAGGATTTTTCATATTTCATCCAAAATAGATCTGATTTGAATCCAATTCGAAGCTGATTTGAAATAATTTTTGAAAGGCTGTCAATCTCAAACTCTCTAGGACTTTTGTAGTAAGTCTAACTTAGATTTTTGGACCCAATTAAGTCTAATCAATTTAGATCTGATCTAAAATTAATCAGTACTTAAATTCAATCTTTCATATGCTCCATGGATCATATATCAAAAACTATTCATCTCCGAGATCGAATCTGAACCTCATATATAGTGCTAGCTAGACATAGTCAACTCTTCAATCTCATTTGACTCATAACTTAATTCTCAATCAAGTTAGTTATATGTTCATCTTATATGTTCAATCAAGTCAAGTACTTTCAAATTGAACATATAAATATAAGCCAATTCTTTCCTACTTTGTCTGACTTATGTGCATGACTCTATGGTTTAAACACTAAGCCGATAGCACAGGAACTAATTCTGCACTAATCGAGATACCATCTAGCAATGGTTTCTGACATCCAGATAGATCAAATTTTTGTAAAAAAATATTTCATAATCCATATATATGGTTACCGCATAATTCATCCTTTTGATCCTGAATTCTCTAGGATGATCTTAGGTTAACTGTCAACCGAGATTGCTTCATCCATATTGTATTTCAACCTTTCAAATTCATCTTATGGATTATTCTGATCAAGACTTTGCTAAATTAAAATACATGATACATCAACTCCAATAATTTAGAGGGTCCACCTATCTTGATCCATACACAGACTTCGTAAGTACTTGACTGTACCTAGTAGTCTTCCGTCATTGCATTAGAAATTCAGATAGTCCGGCACCAAAGCATAGTGAGTTGCTTGTAAGTCACTTAGTGACATCAAGTCTGAAGGACACTTAGACCCATGTACTTCACGAGCAGCTCTTGACAGTAGAATGCTCAGTAGGTGAGTCACTTATTCAGTGATGATGTACTCCTACATCTCACCTATATGCTATACTAGTGTCACCACACTTCTTGGTTAAGAGGACAACCAACCCAAATGCTACACAATGACCTCCACTCGATAAATGTCATCATCCTATAATGATATATCATTTGATCATGAACATGTTTAAGAACTATACGATAAATCCTCTCTTTATCGTACACTAACATAGTTCTAAGGACTTCATCACAGCTCAAAAGTTCAAGGAAGATGTTATTTTGTGATAAAAAATATTAGAATAATTTTTATTCAATGATCAATAATTCATATACAAAGAGAAACTCAATCGTCATACGATTGATTTTAAGATATAATTTTCAACAACTTTCACTTAGACTAAAGCCAATCGGGACAGTATCTTATATCCATCTTCTATTTGAAATCATCAAACTTTTTGATCTCAAGAGCTTTAGTGAAGGGGTTGGCTAAGTTTTTCTTTTCGTTGATCTTCTGAAGCTCGACGTCACCTCGGTTCATGATCTCTCGCATCATGTGATAGCGGTGCAGAACATGCTTGGTGCGATGTTGCGACTTTGGTTCTTTCACCTGAGCTATGGCATTGGAGCTGTCACAGTATAGTAGAATAGGACCATCAATAAAAGGTGTAACTCCCAGCTTGGTGATGAATTTTTGCAATCACACCACCTCCTTTACAGTATCCGATGCAGCAATGCATTCCGCTTCGCATACAGAATCAGCTACAGTATGTTGCTTGAAACTCTTCCAGCAAACAACTCCTCTATTCAAAGTAAATATGTAGCCCAACACGTTTCTATTGTCATCACAATCTGACTAAAAATTAAAATCAGTATATCCCATAAGTTTCAGATCAGTGTCTCCATAGATAAGCCATTGGTCTTTAATATTTCTCAAATACTTAAGAATTGCTTTCACAATCTTTCAATACTTCTCATCCGGATCAAACCGGTACATACTCACTACCCCAGTGAATAGGGTATATCCGGCCTCATATATGTCATAGCATGCATGATAGATCCCACTGTCAAAGCATATGGTATTCTACTCATGCGCTCTCTTCCCAGGAGTTATTAGATAATCCTTCTTGAAAAGAGTAATTCTATGGCCTACCGAAAGATAGCCTTTCTTAAAATTATCCATATTGAATCGCTTCAACAAAGTATCAATGTACGTGGATTGGGACAATCTAAGCAACCTTCTAAATCTATCCCTATAGATCTTCATCCCAAGGATGTAGGATGTTTCTTTCAAGTCCTTCATAAAAAACTGTGATGATAACTATAGCTTCACACTCTGCAAAGTCGGGACATCATTTTCTCATTACAGTATGTCATTTACATACAGCACAAGGAAGATGACTACAGAATCAAAAGCCCACTTGTAGATGCAAGGCTCTTCTCCATTCCTAACGAAGTCATATGTTTTGATTACCTTATCAAAATGCATGTTCCAACTCCTAGATGCCTGCTTAAATCCATAAATAGATCTTTTAAGCTTGCACACTTTTGACTCATCTATGGATATGAATCCTTCAGGTTGTATCATATACATCTCTTCTTCCAGCTCTCTATTGAGGAAAGTGGTTTTGACATCCATCTGTCAGATCTCATAATCTAAGTGTGCAATGATAGCAAGTATAATCTGGATGGACTTGAGCATTGCCATAGAAGAGAATATCTCATCATAGTCAATACCATAATGCTGACGATAATCCTTGGCAATTAGACAGACTTTATAGGTCTCTACTTTTTTGTCCGCTCCTCTTTTTCTCTTGAAAATCTATTTACACCCTATAGATTTTATCCCTTCAAACGAATCAACTAGTGTCCATACACCATTGATCTCCATGGACTCCATCTCGAATTTCATGGCCTTAAGCCATTTCTATGAGTTGGACCTTTATATGGCCTCCATATAGGTGATCGGATCTTCATCATTCTCATCAAGTTTGATAAGGTCACCATCTCGGACTAGAAAATCATAGTATCTATCAGACTAATGTGGTACTCTATCGGATCTCCTCAATGGTGCCTCTATTGGCTCCAGATTCAATTCATCAATCAAATTTAATTCTGTGTGTCAGTCCTTCCACCTCATGAACTTCATCCAGTTCAATTTTATAGGCATTAGTCCCTTCACCAAGGAACTTCTTTTTCGAAAGGAATGTCCGACTGCTGACAAACATCTTTTGCTCTGCAACAAGGTAGAAGTAGTACCTTTTAATTTTCTTTGGATACCCTATGAATAAGCATCTATCAGACTTCGATCTAAGCTTATTTGTCTTTAAATGCTTGACATAAGCTGGACACCCCCAGATCCAAAGGTGTGAGAGCACAGGCTTACGCTTAGTCTATATCTCATATAGAGTTTTATCGACAAACTTGCTAGGCACCATATTTAAAATTTAGCAGGCAGTTTCTAGAGCATATCCTCAAAAGAAGATTGGCAGACTCGCAAAGCCCATCATAGATCGGATCATGTTTGACAAGGTTTGATTTCTTCTCTCCGACATCCCGATATGTTGTGGTGTTCCAAAGGGATCCACTGTGAGAGAATCCCATTCTCTTCCAGATATGTCATGAACTCACTGATGAGATATTCACCTTTTCGATCTGATCAAAGGATCTTAATACTCTTTCCAATTTGTTTCTCTACTTCAGCATAAAATCATTTGAACATTTTAAATGATTTTGATTTATGCTTCATAAGATAGACATACCCATACCTTGATAGATCATCTGTAAATATAATGAAGTAGAAGTATCCTCCTCTGATACTTATGTTCATAGGTCTGCATACATCAGTATATATTAGACTTAGGACATCACTGACTCTTTCACCTTTTTTCTTAAAAGGTGACTTAGTCATCTTACTAAGTAGGCAGGATTCGCAGGTAGGTAATGATTCACAATCATCTATCTCAAGAATACGTTTCTTGATCAACCTGTCAATCCTACTCTTATTCACATAACCAAGCCTACAATGCCAAAGATAGGATTCACTGACATTATCTAACTTAGGATGTTTACTGGCTATGTACATTACATTAATAGGCCGTGATATTATGTATATGCCATATTTTAATTGTCTATACATAATTATAGTATCATTCATAATGATGTCACAAAGATCATCCTTTATTATAAATTTAAAACCAAATTTGATCAAAAGACCTACAGAGATGACATTCATCAAAAAGAAGGGACAATAATGATAATCATCTAACATGACACTACTAGACTCGAAGACAAGCTGTAAAGTTCCTAAGGTCAGAATTGAAATAAGACTTCCATCTCCAATGTTAAGGAACCGCTCGTCCTCTCGAAACTTCCTACTTATTTGCAGTCACTGTAATGATTTGCATATATTAATAAGACTTTCGGTATCCAATATCCAGATAGTAGTATCGAAATAGAGAATTACAAGGAGTTATCATATAAGTACCTTGTGAAGTAATCGATTGTTTCTTTCTCTTGTTCTTAGGCCTGTTTGGGTCAAAGGTAGCTATATAAGCAGGATAATTTTTTTTCCAATGATCCAGCTTCTTGCAAAAAAAGCACTCTATCTGGCTCTTATCAACTTTTGATGGTTTGCTCTGCTTAGAATCAGCGATATAGAATTTTTGCATCTTTTTCTTTTTTCTTCTCTTAGAGGATCGACGTCCTGCAGATGAACCTCCCACTAAATTCACTGGATCCTTCTAGAGCTGGTGGTCCTTTTCAAAAGTCTATAGTAATCCTAGCAAATCATGGTAGTTCACCGCAGGCTTCATCATTCTATAATGACTAAGAAATGGTAGGTAGAATTTTGATAGCGCATTGAGAATAGCATCCTTGCCTAACTATTCATGCAACGAAAAGCTAAGCTTGCCAAGGTGCTCAATCTACTCAATCATGTACAATACATGATCGATGACTGAAGCCCCCTCTCACATATGGGCATCGAATATTGTACAGGAGGTTTTATGTCTCTCCACATCCTTAGGGGTACTGAAGGACTCATTCAATATTTGAATGATCTCCTCTGGCTGTGCATCCTTGAACTTACGACTAAGTTCATCGTTCATAGCTGTCCTCATCACATAACACACAGTTGTGCAGTCATTGAGCCACTTCATGTATCTCTCACAGCACGAAGAGCATTGGCTGCAGGTTCTTCAGATGCCTCATCCGTAAGGACATATAAAATCCTCTCATGCTCCAAGATGATCTTCAACTTTCGATACCAGCTATCGAAGTTAGGTTCAGTGAGCTTGTCGCTATCCAATAGCATATGGAGGGACAGTGTGTTGGCCATAACTGAAAGGAGAAACATTAGCCCATTAGTATATGAATTATTTGTTGGAAAATGTATCCTAAAGCCAATCGTTTGATGATTGTGCTAATTATAAATATATATGAATTGATAAATAATAAAAATTATTTTATATTTTTCATCACAAAGTTACATCTTCTAATGAACTCTTATGTTGATCAATAAAGGAGGATTTATTGTGTAATCCTTAAATTAGTTCGCGATCAAACGATACGCTATTACTAGAATGATAGCCATATCAAATGTAGGTCATTGTGTGCCATATGCATTAGTTGTCCTCATAATCAAATGGTGTGGAAATACTAGTATAGTATGCAAATGAGATGTAGGAGTACATCATCACTGAACGTGACCAACTGCGAGCACTCTACTATCAAGGGTAGCTCACGAAGGGTATGGGTATAAGTATCCCTCCAACCTGAGATCACTACAATGGCATGCAACTCACTATACTTTAGTGTCAGACTAACTGAGTTTCTAATTCAGTGATAAAAAATTTTTGGATATAGTCAAGTACTTGTCAAGTCGGTGGGTGAGTCAAGATAGGATTGATCCCTCCGAATTAGTAAAAGTTAATGTATCATTGTATTTCAAGTTAGCAAAATCTGGACTCGAATAATCCATATGATAGATTTAAAAAAGATTGAAATACAATGTGGATGACTTATCCAGGATTGACAATTAAATCCTAGGTCATCCTTGAGCATTAGGATCAAAGGGATAAATTATACAGTAACCATACGCCAATAGGTTCTTGAATGTTACTTCACCTTCATTCGACCTATCCGAACGTCGGGTCACTATTGCTAGATGGTTACATTGATTGATTCAGAAAGTTATTCCTATGCTACTGACTTAGATTCAAACCTATGGGGTCACACTCAAAAGAAGTTTTTGACTGATCATGTGGCTGATCAACGATTGAGAACCGTTCAAAGGCTTAATCGTCAATTTGATTGATGATTAACTTTATACAAAAATTATAATAAATTAATTTACTAAGTATTAGTAAAATAATAAAAAATTAATAAGCAATTAGATTACTGATTAGCTCAATTTGATTGAACAAAGAAGATTAAATAAAATCTAATTGAATTGGATTCAATTAAGTTTGACCCAATTAGGTTATGAGATGACCTAATCGCTTAGAGAGAATTATCCCTGATTTGATCAAAATTTTAGTTCAATTAATTTTTAATTTGATTAAAATTTGATTTAAGATTTATGAATCTAATCAGATTGGGTTTCATATACTTTATTTGGGCTAAATCAGATGTGATTTGGTTTGAATTCAAATAAAAAAATTAAGAGTCCTTATTAGAATAGGACTCTCTTTCACACCAAAGAGTCCTTTTCCTTATCTATATCACATCCAAATATGATTTAGTTTTGATAAAAGGAAGGTTCTAAAATTAAATTTTAAAATATTCTTTATCAGGAGAATCTGTTCTTATCCAAATCACCTCTCCATGTCAACTTATTTTTTTCTCTTTATATGTGTGATATTTTGAGAAGATTTTTTATTAGAGGTCATTTGGAGAACTTATTTATTAAGAAAAAATATGGAAAGGAATGTCCCAAATTTCTTGGGCATGGTTTGGCATGAAATCATGAGTAGGGGTGACAACACATCAAGAGTCCATGATCTCTAAGACTCTTCACCCCATCTCTTTACATGCCTATAAAAGGGGCTTTTATAGTTTTTTTATACATGTAAGATACCAAAAGAAGAGTTCTTCATGTAAAGGGGCTTGGGGCATTGGTTCACGGCATAAAAAAGAGGAGGAGAGTCCTCTCTCTTTGGGTTAGCATAAAAGCTGAATTCTAGGTTTTGGTCCTCAGGGTTTGGAAAGAAAGAAAAATATGAGAAAATTTTATTTCTTCTTATTTCTTCTTTTACATCCTCATATCCTCTAGAAGTTCATTTTCAATCTTTGAAAAGATTTTAGAGATTTAAAGAAAGGATCTAGATCAGCTAAGAAGAAGGTCTTTGTGCGAGCTAGCACTCCCGAGAAGATCGATCAGATCAGGGCTTCGAGTAGATTTTTTGTAGAGACCGGATGCATATGTGACTGCAAGCAACCAGTAAAGATCTTCTCTATCATTTCTTTCAGTAGTGGTGATCATCGATCCATGCTCAGGTATCGAGTTTTGAACTCAGATTAGAAGTAAATGTGATCTACTGCTCACATGCATGCATGCTGATTTTATCTTTAGTATTTTTTAGATTTTATATGCAACATATCATATCATAAATCTTAGAGTAGATTGATTTGATGATTAGATTATATACATATTATATTAATTTGATTAATCTAATTATCTTCCACTATAATTTATTCAAAAAAATTTTAAAATACATGCATGAAATCGCCTATGTTTTTCAACAGTGATTTTAGAGCCTAGGTTCGTTATGATATGATTTATGTGCATATTAAATCTGAATCTTAATTTTATTTAGATCTTATATGTGATATTTTGATCCAAATTTAATTAATGATTGATCGCACAAACTGACATAAGGTTGTCCTGCTGTAGGGTTTACCCCTTACAATGAAAATATTGTCCTAGTTTGTGCTGATCTTTGATAAAATTTGATTTTATATTATGCATATGATATTTATGATCTAATTTAGATGTGATCTAAAATTATAATTAGATCTGATATAATTTAGATTTGATCTAAATTTATGTATATATGATATGTGATTAGATTAGATGATCTGATTAGCAAGTACTTGGATTGGATTGATCACCAGGCTATCCAGTCATAGGAGCAAGAAAGATTTAAAGGCCCTCTCTTCCCATTCGATGGGGTGCTCTTATGGCATATAGGGGTGCCATGTGATTAGATCCTATGAAGAAGAACACAAAAGGAAGAACTTATTTATCTGCAAAATCCTAGATCTTGAAATCTTAGGTTTGTTGTATGTAATACAAAGTTGTATGAAAAATAAAGCATCTAATCTATATAATTAAAATTATTTTAATTATGAGAAAATAAAATTCTGAATCATAAAAATTTTAGATATGATCTAAAGGTGTTACGATTGATTTAATTTTAGTGGTATGTAAGATTTTTTCAGATCTGAAACTCTTTAAGAAGTGCTCACATAATTTCTGAGCTGATCCAGTTTTAAACTGAGTTGATCCAGTCCCCTTGTATAGCGGGCTCAATGTTAATTGAGTCGATCCAGTTTTAAAATAAAAAATCTTGACATAATATTTATTATAAATTATTTACAAAATAAAAAGATTAAAATTATTTCAAACCTAAACCTAAATCCATGTTAATGCTGAAACTTAATTAAGAATTAAGTGTAGAATTAATTAGATCTAGAATTATGAATTAAAGATCTAATGACATTGCATAAAACATGGGGGTATGGGTTAGCTCACATCAGGTCTTCTTAATTGGGTTAGACCTAAAGTTAGAATCAAAGAGTTAATGGACTAACTAAAAAAATTGATTAAATCTAACCAAATATTGAATTAGATTAAATCAGAGTTTCTCTAGAACCAATACAATAATTATACATGGTCAAGTCCACATCTTTGATTAGACCAAATGGATCTTGATTATAGCTCAGTGGTTGAACCCAAATCATTAGGTTAGTCAAATCAAAACTAATTAATCAATTGGTGTCTAAGATAAGTCCAGCATTTCGATCGGTGGATTTTAATTGGGAGCAGCTTACCTAACGATTTCATTGGTGTCTAAGGCAAACTTAGCAGACCCTCCCACCGATCTCACTTACCTGGCTAGTTTGGTGAATTATATCTTGATTAGACCGTTAAGTGATTCGAGTTGACCCATACCATTAAAGTTGATCAGTGTGATTGATCTAGGTGTCAGTTCAACTAGCATGATCTTAATCCAATTCAATAACTTGGTGAAGTCAATAGGAGGATTGTGATTTACTGGTTGATCTCTTCTCTTTTTTAATTCATAAATTAAATCTTCTAAATTATTAGGTTCCTAAAATGAGCTAGTTATGGAGATAACTAGATCATAGCCTCCCATTAAGTTGGATGATAATAGGTCCATTAGTATGATGATCATTGGAGCCCAAAGGCCTAGTGTTCATCTACTATTAGAATTACCATTCAATAATATGATGACTTAGTCGAGTCTCTCTATCAAGTGGTCAGATTAGTCAGCTAAAGTCAAGCCTGATTATTTAGTAGTTGGATTCATAAGTATGATCATGTTAATGGTTGGACCTAACCATGGTTTGCAGAGAAGACCAAAGTCAACTAAAAAGTTATCTAGGGCTAAATCAATTACTAAAAATTATTTGATAAATAATTGGTTAAGAAACTACCCATAGATGTACATGGGTGAGCCGGCCAAAGTCAAGCTCATGTGCAGTCTGTGTGAATTCTAGTATCTGCTAAGGAATTAGAGTAATTCTTCAGATTGGAGGTAGAGGCTATCAATTCGACTAAAATAGTGAGAGAACCTTTAGGCTAAAATTCAAGTCTTTAGGCTTAATCAATTTATAAACATGGAGGTCATGTATTTTCCTTTCAGTTATGGCTAAATGTTCGTTGCTCCATTCACTATTTGACAGTGACTTATTTATAAGACCCAACTTCGATAGATGGTATCATAAGTTGCAAATAGTTCTAGAGTACGAATGGATCCTATATATGATTATGGATCTAGCACCTGATGTTCTCACATCCAACACACATGATGTGATCAAAGGCACTTATCAGAAGTGGCCAAATGATCAAATCACCATATGGTGTTTTTGAGAGCAGTGAAGAACATGAATTTAATTATAAATTTGATGATGCTCAATGGGAGGAAATCTTTCAAATGTTGAAAGAGTTCTTTCGCACCCCTCAAGATGTGTCTTCAATGGGACAACAATCCTTTGAGAAAGAAAAAGAAGGTGTAAGAAAGTCGTGCTTGGATTGATGAGTTCGAACTGACAAAAGAGTCTAAAGTTAATCTGGTCTGGCAGAGTTCCTTGATCCAAACAGGCTAAAAAAGAGAAATCAATAAAAGATTACTGGATAAGGTACTTATATGATAACACCTTGTGATTTTTCTATCATGACACTACTACCTGAGTATTGGATTTCAAAAGTTCATGCAAGTTGTTGCAATGACTTCAGGTTAGTAGAAAGATTAAAAATCGCAAGAGATTTTTGAACATTGGAGATGAAAGTTATGTTCCAATCCTGACTTTAAAAATTCTCGAGCCTATTTTCAATTCTAACAATATCATTTTAGTGATTGTTACTATTGTCTGATGATTTTTGTGATATCATTATGAATGATATCAAAATTATATGGACAACTAAAAAATGATATTTACACAGTCTGTTAGTGTACTGTACACAACAATCAAACAAACTCCTTAGAGTAGATAATGTCATGGATTCCTATCTTTGGTAATTTAGGCTCGATCATATAAACAAGAATAGGATCAACAGGAAAGAATTCTCAAAGTCAATGATTGTGAATCATTGTCAACCTGTCAATCCTATCTCCTTAGTAAGACGATCAAATCATCTTTTGCTGGAAAAGGTGAATGAGCCAATGATGTTCTGAGTCTGATACATACCAATGTATTAGATCTATGAATATATTTATCATAAATTTAGATTATTTAAAATATTCAAATAATTCCATCATAAGGTAGAGAAATAAACTAGAAAGAGCATTAAAACTCTTCGATCAGGGAATGCCCTTCCGATGAGTTTTTTGATATATCTAGAAGAGAATAAGGATTCTCTCTTATTGGATTGACTTTGTTCGACATATTTTGATTTATGATGGAGTTTATAAGTCTGTCAGTCTCTTTTTACGATTATACTCTTAAGACTATTTATCATATTTTGAACTGGATTTCGAACTAATCAATCACACAGACTCCATATGAGATATGGATTAGACATAAGCCGATACTTTCTTACATTAGGGTTTGGGAGTGTTTGATTTATGTCGAGCATTTGCAGACCAATTAACTTGGATCCCAATTCTGTAGGGTACCCTAAAGAATCTAAGGGATATAACTTCTACCATGCTAAAGAATAAGAATTATTCAACATTCCTTTTAAAAAAAAATTCCTTGGTGAAGGTACTGATACTTTTAATATAGAACTTAAGAAGTTCGACAGCTAGAAGAACCGACACAATCTAATAAACCTATAGAACTAGATTTGATTAGATCAAATCTGGAATCTTTTGTAGAGGCACCATTAAGGAGATCTAATAGAGTACCATGTCTGTCATATAGATACTTCGATTTCTAGTTACAAGACGTGATTTTGTTGAACTTGATGAGAATAACAAGAATCTGATCACCTACATGGATGCCTGCAGAGGTTCGACTTCAATTAGTAGATTGGAGCCATAAAGTCCAAAATTAAGTCCATAAAGATCAATGGTGTATGGACACTCATTGATCGACTCGAAGGGATAAAACCCATAGGGTGTAAGTGAATCTTCAATAAAATCAGAGAGCGCAGACGAGAAGGTGGAGACCTACAAAGCTCATCTGGTTGCCTAAGGATATTGTCCATATTATGGTATTGACTATAATGAGATATTTTCTCTTGTGACAATGCTAAATATTTTGGAGTTAGAATATGTATTTTAATAAGTGATCAAAATGCATGGCTTCATTGAGAACGAAAAAAAATCCTGCAAATACAAGTGGGTTAATAGTTCTATGAGTGTATTTTTTATTTTATATGTAAATAAAATTCTCTTAATCGAGAATGACATTTCTTATATTATAGAGAATAATAGTTTCACTGTTATTATTATTCTCTATAAAGAACTTTGAGAAAAGCATCCCTCATCCTAGGGATGAAGATCTATAGAGATAGATCTAAGAGGCTGCTTAGGTTTTTCAATCCAACATACATAAGATGTTTATGAGTAGAATTTATTCTGTCATGTATATCATGTATGAGATCGGATATAGTATACTCACTAGAGTAGTGAGTGGATACTTGCAAGATCCGAGTGAGAATCACTGAAAGATCATCCTTAAGTATTTGACAAATACTAAGGATCGGTGGTTCGGTTATGGAGAATCTGATTTAAAATTTATAGAGTATGACTCCAATTTTTAGTTGGATATAATAATAACAAGAATGTATCAGAATACATCTTTACCGTAAATAATAGAGCAATCTGTTGGAAAGGTTCCAAGCAGAGCAATATAGCCAAAATTAAATTACGAGGCTTAATGCATTGCAGCATCCGACGCTTGCAAGGAAGCTATGTGATTGTATAGGTTCATTGACAATCTAAGAGTGGCATCTTTTGATGATGGTCCTGTTGTATTGTACAGCACCGAAGCCATAGTTCATTCGAAAGAGCCAAAGTCCCATTAGCTTACTAGGCATTTTACATCGCTACCACCTTACTCGAAAAATCTATTAAGGTGACGTCAATCTTTAGATGATCGATGGAGAACTTCACCAATCTATTTACTAAAGCCTCGGTATCTAGGAGTTCTGAGATTATAAATCAAAGATGGGTATATGATACTATACTAATTGACTTTAGTCCAAGTGAGAGTTGTTGAGAAATGTATCCTAAAGCCAATCGTTTGACGATTGTGCTAATTATAAATGTATATGAATTGATAAATAATAAAAATTATTTGATATTTTTTATCATAAGGTTACATCTTCTAAAGAACTCCTATATTGTAATGAAGTCCTTAAGATTATTTTGATCGATAAAAGAGGATTTATTGTGTAATCCTTAAATTGATTCACGACCAAACGATGCGCTATTACTAGGATGATAGCGATATCAAGTGTAGGTCGTTGTGTGCCATATACGCTGGTTGTCTTTGTAACCAAATAATTTAGAGATATTGATATGACTTATAGGGAAGATGTAAGAGTACATTGTCACTGAATGTAATCAACTGCGGAGCACTTTGCTGCCAAGGGTAGCTTGTGAAGGGTATGGAGATAAGTATCCCTCCAACCTGAGATCACTATAGTGACTTGCAAGCAACTCACTATACTTTGGTGCTAGACTAACTGAGTTTTGAATTCAGTGATGAAAAAATTTTAGGTGCAGTCAAGTACTTATCAAGTCAGTACGTGAGTCAAGATGGAATTGACCCCTTCGAATTAGTAAGAGTTAATATATCAATATATTTCAATTTAGCAAAATCTGAGCCCAGATAATCCATGTGATAGATTTAAAAAAGATTAAAATATAATATGGATAACTTATCTAGGATTGATAGTTAAATCCTAGATCATCCTCGAGCATTTGGGTCAAAGGGATGAATTATACGGTAACCATACGTCAATAGGTTCTTGAATGTTGCTTCACCTTCATTCGACCTATCTGGACATCGGATGACCATTACTAGATAGTTACATTGATTGGTTCAGAAAGTTATTCCTGTGCTACTGACTTAGGTTCAAACCTATGGGGTCACACTCAAAAGAAATTTCTGACTGATCATGTGGCTGGTCAACGATTGAGAATCGTTCAAGGGCTTAATCATCAATTCGATTGATGATTAATTTTACGCAAAAGTTATAATAAATTAATTCACTAAATATTAGTAAAATAATGAAAGACTAATTAATAATTAGATTACTAATTAGCTCAATTTGATTGAGCAAAGGAGATTAAATAAAATCTAATTGAATTAAATTTGATTAGGTTTGACCTGATTAAGTTATGAGATGATCTAATTGCTAAGGAAGAATTATCCCAGATTTGATCAAGACTTTGATTCAATGAATTCTTAATTTGATAAAAATTTGATTAAAAATTTATAAACCTAATTAGATTGGATTTTATATATATTTTTTGGGCTAAACCAGATGTGATTTGGTTTAGATTCAAATAAGAAAATTAAGAGTCCTTATTGGAATAGGACTCTTCTCCCCATGCACCTCCCACTTTGATGTCATATATCTCTACGTACAAAATTATTTTGTATGAGAAGTTTTTACATTGAAGAGTTCATTCCCTTTTCTATATCATGTCCAAATATAGTTTGGTTTTGATAAAAGAAAGATTTTAAAATTAGATTTTAAAATATTCCTTATCAGAAAAATCTATTCTTACCCAAATCACCTCTCTATGCCAACTTATTTTTTCTCCTTATATGTGTAATATTTTGAGGAGATTTATTATGAGAGATCAGTTGGAGAATTGATTTATCAAGAAAAAAATATGAGAAGGGGCATCCCATATTTTTTGGATATGGTTTGGCATGAAATCATGAGTAGGGGCGACAACACATCAAGAGTCCATGATCTCTAGGACTCTTCACCCCACCTCTTTACATGCCTATAAAAGGGGCTTTTGTGATTTTTTTATATGTGTAAAATACTAGAAGAAGAGTTCTTCATGTGAAGGGGCTTGGGGCATTGGTTCATGGCATGAAAAGGAGGAGAGTCCTCTCTCTTTGGGTTAGTGCAGAAGGTAAATTCTAGGTTTTAGTCCTCAGGGTTTGAGAAGAGAGAAAAATATGAGGAAAAATTATTTCTTCTCCTTTCTTCCTCCACATCCTCGTATCCTCCAAAAATTCATCTTCAATCTCTGAAAAAGTTTTAGAGATTTGAAGAAAGAATCCATATCAACCAAAAAGAAGGTCTTCGTGCGAGCTCTTTGAGTGGATTTTTCGTAGAGGCTGGATGCGTGTGCAGCTGTGAGCAACCAGCAAGGATCCTCTCTACTATATCTCTCAGCAGTAGTGATCATCGATCCATGCTCAAGTATCTGGTTCTGAACTCAGATTAGAAGTAGATGTGATTTACTACTCACATACATACATGCTAATTTTATCTTCAATATTTTTCAGATTTTATATGCAACATATCATGTCATAGATCTTAGAGTAGGTTGATTTGATAATTAGGTCATATATATATTAGATTAATTTGATTAATCTAATTATCTTTCATTATAATTTATTTAAAAAAATTTTGAAATACATGCATAAAATCGTCTATGTTTTCCAACATTATTTTTAATCCCAAAGACATTAACTTTAGTCTAAAGATCCTCCCATTATTTTTACAAATTAGTAACCTCTACCTCCAACTCAAAAAATTATGCTAATTCCTTAGTAGGTACTAGAATCCACACGGATTGTATTTGGATTCGTGTGTGGCTCAGCCAATCCTAGTGCATCCATGGGTAGGTTCATAACCAATTATTTCTCCAAACAACTTCTAGCAATTAGGTTTTGCCCCAGGCATCCCTTCAGCAGGTGTGTGGTACTTCCACTAAAAATCTCGATTAGATCCAACCATTAACATGACACACCAAGTACATCCAACAAACGGATGTCTAGGCTGTTGGAATTCAGGATTTGGTGCATGCATTTGTGTTTCAAAATTTTATTTTTTAAACACCACAGTAAAAAATAAGATTAAAATAATTTTAATCTAAATTATGCATGCATAAAAATATAAAATCATATGGATCTATCTCATATGCTGAAATTCAAATTGTGATCAAATCACATACTTATTTCGCTATCTCTTTCTTCAAAACTGGATCTGGAAGAGATGAGACTCTCTATTAGCCGTACAAGTATCTGATCTCTATGAGTATCCACTCAGAATTAGTCTGGAATATCCCTCTATAATTTGAATTTTGATTCTCTAAAATTCAGCTTGCTGAATCGGAACGAAGTCTGGATCACGATCAACACTTGATCTTTCTCCTTGATCTTCTTTTTCTCATCTCTCTAAAGTTTTTTCTTACTATGTGCTACTATCAGATGCTAGAAACCAGCAAGGAAGAGGCACTCAAACTCCTTTGGGCGTCGAACTCTTGGGACGTGCAACCCAAGGAAGGGGTGTATAGAACACCCAAGAGAAGAGAAAGGGAGAGGAAGAGAGGGTGTGAGGAGAGCCTTTGGGTCTGAGGGGCTGTTAGTTTTGATACTCTAGGGACCTTAGGGGTGGTCCCTTTAAATAGGCAAAAGGATTGAATCCTATTCAATCATATAATACAAGTCTTACTTGTATTAGGATTCCTATTAACTTAAGTTATTCAACTTATATTAGGAAGCCCATTAGATGCCAACTATTGGAGCCTTTGCACCCATAATTAGACACCCTCTTTTGCATCCAAGAGACATCCCATATGAAAACCAAAGGCCCTTTAATTAATGGACATATCCAAATTGATCAAATCAAAGTGGGCCCCATCATAACTATCAAGGAGATTCATAAGGGACTTGCATCCTTAATTTATGTGATCCATAACCTTAGACACCCAATAATTAGAGTCTCATGAATCTTATTCATGTAGGTTATTAGCAGGTAAGTAAGTTAGAATTAGCTTATCAAATAAGTAATTCTAACAAAAAAAGAATTAGATCCAACCATGTGCTAGCAAGGTTATTATGGACCCAATGGATTTTTTTAAATCCAATTGATACTTCATAAGCTTAATTACTTATTTTAGACCTAATCTCTTTATTGTGTGACCTCATAGATTTAATTCTATCTGGTAGTAAGACATACAATGATTTCTATCATTGTATCATTGAAATTTTTTTCAATGGATCGAAATAATTCCACTCTAACTCAACAAGATTTGTCGATCCGGAACAACCCTAGTGAGCTCTCACAATCCATCAGTGACACCTAGCAGTATGTAGTGGCAATCCAGTAGAACTAAAATGAACCTCTAGATATAGTTAACATATGATTTAGTCCCTCTATCGTGAGTCTCGACTAGATGGCAGGTCATAGATAAATTGTCAAACCTCAACATCAGTCATATGATAAATTAATTAGCTCAAGTCCAGTTGTGACTTCTATGGAAACTCTTTTCCATCAATCACACTACTATGGCCACAGACTCTTGGACTTAGCCTCTCAAATCTCATAGGACTATTTCTCTCTATCATGATCGATAGATCCTATCTTGATGTACATCCCACTCCTACAGTGGACCAACTATCGCCAACATCTACTATAAGGGCTCATTGAGACCCATGTTTATGTGTCAATCAAACTCTAGTAGCCTCACTACAAGTAGCAGTATCATCTCAAGTCAAAAGATCAGTCACATAACTACAGCATCGAGACAATCACTGACAATTGAATAAAAATTTAAGTGATCTCTCATATAGTCATGCTCTATGCCAGTTGTTTTCTAACAACCACCCGTACTTGTCGCCTTGTGTCTCTACACAATAGACTAGAGATTCATCTTTTTTGAAGGAAGTGATTTGTGTGCTAGTCTGTCTAGATCCATCATCATCCTCATGATGATCTTATGATCGAGAGCATTTAGGAATGAAATACATATCTCTAATTCTTAACACTTTGAGAATATGTATCAAAGCTAATTCCATGGATGATTCAAGGACACATCACACTTGAATGAAAAAAAAATTATCCTTTTATTGATCATATCAATATATTAAGTATAAATTTGTATCCTAAATATATTATAATATATCAGGCATATTGGCTTCTAGGACATACATCTAACAATCTTCCACTTAGATTAAAGCCAATTGGCCATAAATCTAAGTCCCATCTTTTCAAGGTGGACTTTCATTTTTAGTTAACTCAACTGCTTAGTCAGTGGGTCTGCAACATTATCTGTAAAGTCTACTCTTTGCACCTTGATATGAGGTAGTCGCGTACACTGCTGCTCTATGTGTTTGGACTTCTGGTGAGATCTTGCACTCCTTAGCAAGGACTATGATGCTATTGTCTTTGCAGTACTGTGTCATGGCATGACTGTTGGATTTTTATGATTTCATGCATGTATGATTTTACAAAATAAGTACGCAGCAAAATTTTAAAAATTTTAAATTAAATCTAATTTAATCTAAGCATACATAAGATCAAATCTTCAAACCATAACAGGATCATCATATATGAGATAAGATTCAGATACCAAAATTAAATAAAAATAAATAAATATAAAATATACCTGGATATGAATCAATCTTCAACGCGATCTGATGATCATGAATGTCTTTCGAAGATCCCTTGTAGCCGCACAAGCGTCCGGCCTTTATAAGTATCCACACGAGATTTTGATCTAATCAGAAGCTTTTTGATCTCACCAGGGTCCTAGCTCTCTTACAAAGATTATATCTTGATGCTTGAAAATCTTTTTTTTTCTAAGATACTCTTAGAGAATAAGATGATGTAGGAGGATCTTGATCTCTATACTAGAGATCATGAGAAGAACCCTTTCTTCTCTTTTCTTCCTAGAATCCATGCACCAAATCTCTATAATAGAGATGTAATAATTTTTGTCCAACTTTTGGACAAAGGGAAGAAGAGACAACCATGTCTAAACATGGACAAGAGGGAGAGAAGAGATTGTCCAAACAACCAACTTTTGATTGTGTAAGAAAGAAGGGATATAGAGATGAAAATACCTCATGCTTTGGACCCCTTCGCCGTGCCTGTTCTCTCCTCCAATTTTTCTCATGCACACCTCTTCTTTAGGATGTCAAAACCTAGTCATGATCCAGTATTACACATCCCATATAACCCCACTTAAATAGACCAATAGGGAGTCATACTTTGGTTAGGAAATAGGAGTCCTAAACATGTAGCACTCTTAGAATTTTCAATGCCGCGCCCCATAAGGATTTTCACCCAGGTTTTTCATGGTGAAAAGAGAGTTTCTCAAGCTTTCTACATGATAAAAATAAGGAGCAAATATGGCATGAAAGCTGGTAGGGGCGTGTGCACAAAACAGGTTGGCGTGGAACATAAAATCTGATTCAAGTGGGACTCCTATGGTGCATGGGAGAAGGAAGTTTAATCACATGGGACTCTTGATTTTAGATGGCTGTTTTAAGTCAAATAAAATACTAACCAATCCTAATTATATTAGGACTAGATTAGACTCAAAAAGATGAGAAGCCAAATCTAATTTAGAGCTCAATTTATTTAGATTAGATGTCTCCTAATTGGAGGAGTCCTAGTCCAATTGGACTCTTTCTTGGTACTTGAGTCAAACTCAATTTTAATCCTAATCCTATTAAGATTTGATGCATCCAAGAAAATAAAGATTTTTAGTCCAAATAGAAATTCATATATCCTAGTCTAATTAAGAATTGGGTCAAACCCAAATGCTAATTCAACTGGGACTAATCATTCGATCTTTTTTGGGGTTATCCTATAATCCTATTGGGTTGATCAAATCAAATCCATAATGAGATAAATTAAATCCAATCAAATTGAACTTGATACAAGCCCTATTGCTCAATCAAATTGAGCAAATTAGCAATTCTATTGCTAATTAATCCTCCTATAACTTACTAACTCTTTAGTAAGTTACATAATGCAATATTTGCATTGGATCAATTATCAATCAAATTGATAATCAAATTCTGTTATGATTCATAATCATAATTCAACCATCTGACTGGTTAAAAGTCTCTTTTGTGTGTGATCTCATAGGTTCTATTCTATCTGATGGTGAGATATATTATGATCTCTATCACAATATCATTAAAACTCTTTTTAATGAGTTGGAATAATTTCAACTCTACCCATCAAAGATCATTGATCATCAAGATAATCCTCATGAGTCTTACAATCCATCAGTAATACCTAGCAGTATGTAGTGACAACTCAGTAAAGTAAAAGATGAACCTTTAGGTACAGTTAATGCATGATACAGTCCCTCTATCGTGAGTCCCGAACAGATGATAGTGAAAGAATTATGCCCTACAAACCAATCGTATATGGGATGCGATAGAGTGTTTATTATAATCTATCTTCCAAACTCATATAATTGACATTAATATTATTAATAAAATTGATATTTTTGATTCATTATATGCTACATCTTATTAATTTTAAGATTATAATAAATCCCATAGGTCTAGACAATGATTTTAGGGCCATGATGAGATCACGTCAGTGAGACCTAAATCTTTGATGGCTTTGATCTAAAATATTCTTAATCGTTGGTACATTGAGTCAGAGATCAATGATACCGGTAAGACTGGCATGTCCTATGTATGCTCAGAAATAAGGATGGTTGATCTCACAATCACTTATGTGGTGACACTAATACAAGGATATGGGTGCTCATTAAAGAATGAGTTCACTGAATTGATCTGTAAAAGAATAATCAAATGGAGTCTTATTTACATGTCAACAGATAATTCTCTAGTTGGAGTTGTGTAAGTGATCCTTTGACCTAAGGTCACCATGGTATCTTGGTACATGGATCTATATTTTGGTTCACTACCTAACTTGATTCTCTGATCCTTATGTGGGGTGTTCTGGATATGATGAAGTATGCATAGAGATTGTGAGTGATCAATAAGAGATCAGTCACTCATAATAAGGGGAGCGAACATCCTATATGATCTCATAGGATAGTGATTCTGGAAGTCTTTGACCAAAGTAGGATGATAATTAGAAAAAAAATTTAAATGTATCATCAACTGAATCATCACCTTCAGATCGAGATACATAAAGATAAGTGATTAAGTTTGATATATTTTCATACCCACAACTCATCTGGAATATTATTTGACTGAAAGATTGAATTACATAAAAATTTACCACTAAGGGTATTTTGGTAATTTTATCAAAATTTTAAATCTTTTAGATAGTCATGATATATTGCTAGATATCAATCTTAACTTATGAGCTTGATAAAAATTGAAAGAATTTGATTCTGAAATCAATTTGGAAGAGTCCAAGTTGATTGGGACTCTTCGGGTGACCTAATCTCATCGGATTAGGGTTACATCAAAAGTTCGGGTCCACTGCTGGCTAAATTTGAAATCCAATGGATCACGCACTTTAAAATTTGATCTTGATCTAATTTAATTAGAGTTTAATATAAATTTTATGGGTTAATTTGATATGCTAGCATATTGTATTAACTCAATTCTTAAATTGGTTTGATTCAAAATATTTGAGCTAACCTAGATCAGTTGGCTTTGACCTAATGGGATTGGGTCAATTTGGATTGGATCCTTATCCAACTTAGACCAGTTTTAAGTGGAGAAGTACTCCTCCATGTTCACCAAAAGCCACATAAAAATATAATTATCACCCACCTCAAATCAGCATGAGAAATAAAGAGTCCTTCTTAAAGAAGGCTCTTTATTAAACATGTTGCCTTAGAAGATAAATCAAAAATCCTATGTTTTGATGCCAAAAATTAATAAAATTTTTATAACACATAGAGAAGGAAGAGTCCTTCTACTATAGGTATCTGAATCATCAAAAATTTACTCGATGTATTTATTTGGTATGTAGGAAGTTGGAGCACCAAAAGTTGGTGCCCCATCATCCCATGTAACATCCCCTGGTCCACTATTTATAGGGTACACCCCAGATAGCTTCTAACTGAGATTTTTGGGTGAACTAGAGAGAAGGGATGTGGAAATAATAAAAAAAAATTTGAAAAAATTTTGAGAAGAAAAAGAGGGGAATTTGAGTGGCAAAAGTTGCTACAAGGGTAGTGAGATTTTCAGCAAGTGTTGTTGGAGTGCACTAGGATTTGGTTTTTTTATATGTTAGAGTCAAAAATTAAATTCTAGATTATATGATGTCTGAAGAGTATCTTCTTAATCATTTTGGTGGTAAGATCAAAAGCAACTGGGCTTTGGTGAGATCGTGACATAAGTTTGAAGCCGGCAGTGTTCTTGAGAAGATAAGGCTGCAGCTGTGCACCAGTTGGGAAGGACCTTGGCCAACTTTCATGTGGATCACTGTTGGAGGATTTCTACCTTAGAATCTTGTGAAAAATACTAATATGCCACTTTTTTATTTTAGTTAAAGTATAATATTCTATCTCTTTGCAAACTTGAATTTGCTTTGATCGTGTTCGGTAAGGTGATTCTAGGGTTTTGGGTTCGGCTTGATAGTTTTATTGATATAGCTATTTATTTGAGTATTTTAAAAAATTTTAAAAATTATTTTTCACTATGTGGTTAGAACCCAATAATGGTATCAGAGTTACCATTGTCTGATTCGATCAAACAAGTACAATATAGTAGCTTAGAATTATTCTTGTTCATATCCTGCCAAAAATGTAGCATTATTTTTGCATTGATTCTTCAAACTCAAAAAAATATTTTTGACTTTTTATGAACCATGATTTTAAATTTTAATTATTAAATTATAAATTTATAATAATTTAGAATTTTATTATCATGGTTGCATGATGATTAAATCGATGTATAGCTAATAAGGGTGTTATGCATGCCTAATTAGATTAGAGTATGTTATATTATATGAATTTGTTAGTTATATATTATGACTTTGATTGCATCCTTATATATTTTTTTGTATGATAATGTGATTGCTATTTTGAATAGTAGAAGCATGCAAATTTACATAATTTGTAGTGTACATTTTATGCACTTATATAGTTAGGATGTGTCGAGACCAGTTTAAAGTTCCTCGTAAAATTATATTAAGTTGTAATGTTAGGATTCACTTTTAAATCAAAAGTCAAATTTTTAAGATTAATTGGTGTCAAGAAAAGTGTGAAAGGTGGTTTTCTAATTAGGTCCATATGCTGGCCTGACCAACTCTGTTGGTGTCTAGAAAAGCTACGGGGAGCCTCCCACCTACTTACCTGGCCAATTTGATCTTCTTGAATTTCGGACTTAAATTGATTAGTAATGTAGACAATACAAGGACCTTCCTTCAAACTTGATTGATAGAGTATGTGAAGATCTTAGTAAGCTTGTTGTGCAATCCACAAGACTTACTATAGAAATTGACATAATGTTGATAAAGTGCATATTGATGCTTATGGCATATTTGAATAGTATTGTTTTGTTGTGCTATCCACAAAGATAATATTGTTTAAGTATGACTATGTGGTATTGAAGGGTCAACTTAACTAGAACACTATAGTTTATTGTGCTATCCACAAGACTATATGTGATCTAGAGGTCAGAATGAAAGATGTTGAGAATTGTAAAGGTATAATTGGTAAAGAGTTATCTACTCTTGAACTCATGAATACTTGTTGTGCTATCCATAAGGTATTTGTGAGTAATAGGAATCTCAACCCCACTAAGAAATATTAGTATATTTCTCGATTTTCATATTTAATGGTTATGAAGTTTGATAAAATAGTGGGAGACATAATTAAATAAAAATTCTAGTCTAGTTGTGAATGTCTTCATGAGTTGTCTACTTATATTGTGTTCTTATCATTGTAGATTAACTATACTTATGGCATCCTCACTATCCCTTAGAGGTATCCTAGATACTAACAAATTGATCGGACCTAACTATGTTGACTGGTTAAGAAACTTGAGAATTATTCTCACTTAGGAGAAAGTCTCCTACATTCTGGATACACCTGCTCTAGATTCTCTTGGAGAAGATGCTTTCGAGGAGAAAAATATCACATATAAGATGTGAAAAGATGACAGTGTGAGTGTCAAATGTATCATGCTTGCCTCCATGAGCAATGAGCTCCAGAGGCAGCATGAGGACATGGATGTTTCCTTTATTCTCCTTAATCTTAAGGAGTTATATGGGGAGCAAAGTCAAACTACTCAATATAAGATATCGAAGCAATTGTTCTGTACCCATATGACTGAAGGCTCTTCCGTACAAATGCATATCCTAAAGATGATTGATTTGATCGCTCGTCTAGGATAGCTGGATTTTGCCATGGATGGTGAATTGAGCTAGGATTTGATCTTGTAGTCTCTCCCTGACTTCTTTTCTCAGTTTGTCATTAATTATCATATGAACAAACTGAATATCAGCTTACTCAAGCTACTGAATAAGTTAAAAATAGTAGAGAGCCATTTCAAGGGTGAAAAGGCTCAGGTTCTTCATGTTGATAAGATCGGCAAGAAGAAGACGAAGAAGGGTTCTAAAAAAAAGCTGAACCCTAAGGCTGACATCTCCAAGAAGAAGGTGAAGAAGGTCTCCACCAAAAGTACTTATTATCACTGTGGCAAGGAGGGCCACTAGAAGAGAAATTGCAAGGAGTACCTTACAACCGTGAAATCAGCAAACATTGCTAAAGATTTGTATATGATACAAACTAATTTATCATTAAGTACTTCAATGTCAGATTCTTGGGTATTGGATACCGCCTGTGGTTCACACCTTTACAAATTATTATAGGGTCTACAGAAAATAAAGAATCTGAATAAAGGTGACTTCAAGCTGTTCGACGCAAGTGGAGAGTCCATTCAAGCCGAAGCCATAGGAACCAGGATTTCGAAGTTACCTTCAAAAAATATTTTAGAACTAAAGATCTGTTATTACATTTCAAATATTGTTAGAAATATTATTTCTGTACCATTATTATTGGAACAAGATTTTGAAATAATTGTAAAGAATAATGGTTGTTCTATATATGTTTCTAATGAATGTTATGAAAGTGCTTTTATTGATAATGGTCTTATGTTTCTTTCACTTAATGAAAATGTACTTCATATTGATAATATGAAGAAAAGAAAGAGAGAGGATGTGAATGTCACATACCTCTGGCACTGCTGACTTGGCCATATAAATGAGCCAAGGATTAACAAGTTATACAAAGATAATTTCTTTGATCCTCATGATTATGAACTAAATGAAACTTGTGAATCTTACCTCATGAGAAAAATGACCAAGACTCCATTTACTGGACATGGAGATCGGGCGAGTGACATTTTGGATCTTGTACATACTAATGTGTGTGGTCCAATATCGATTCAAGCCAGAGGTGGATACTCTTACTTCATTATATTTACTGATTATATGTCTAGGTTTGGATATAGGTATTTAAAAAAATATAAATTTGAAGCTTTTGATAAATTTAAAGAGTATCAAAGAATGGTCGAGAAACAAACTGATAAAAATATTAAAACTCTTCGATCGGATCAAGGAGGAGAATACTGGTCTAGTGAGTTCCTCAATTATTTGAAACAACATGGTATACTCTCTCAATGGATACCTCCTTATACTCCATAATTAAATAGAATTGTGGAAAAGAGGAATCACACCTTATTAGATATGGTGCGGTGCATGATGTGTTTCATGGATCTTCCATTATCCTTTTGGAGATACGTCCTTGAGGCTACAGCATATATTTTAAATAATGTACCTTTGAAATTTGTTTCTAGCACTCCATATGAAATATGAAAAAAAAAATCCAATCTTAAGCATCTTAAGATTTGGGACTGCCCAGCTTATGTGAAAAATATTGATGGACATAAGCTAGATACTAGATCAGAAAAATACAGATTTATAGGTTATCCCAAGGAGAGTATAGGATACTACTTCTATAACTCTTCTCAACAAAGGGTGTTTGTTGGTAGGCATGTCATTTTCTTGAAAAAAAAGTTTATCCAAAAAGGAGGCAGTGGGAGGTCTGTTGAACTTGAGAAAGTTCAAAACCTACAATCCATCTAGGATTTACCAGATGGTTCTCAACCAGATGTGCCCATTATTGAGGCACAGCCACTACACACACCTCCTCTCTGAAGGTAAAGTAGAGTGTGTAATGTACCACTCAGATATAGATTTGTCATTGAGAATGACAACACAACCCACATCATTGAGAATGATGAGCCTACGACCTATTCGGAAGCTATCATGAGTAGTGACTCTAACAAGTGGCTCAATGTTATGAAATCCGAAATAGACTCTATGTATGCCAACCAAGTTTGGACGTTGGTTGATGCACCTGAGGGTGTGACCCCAATAGACTGCAAATGGATCTTCAAAAAGAAGATTGGAGCAGATGGTCAGGTAGAGACCTATAAGGCCAGGCTTGTGGCAAAAGAATTTAGATAAAAACAAGGTGTTGGTTATGAAGAAAATTTTTTCGTCGATAACTATGCTCAAGTCTATTCGGATAATGCTTGCTATTGCAGTATACCATGACTATGAGATCTGATAAATGGATGTCAAGATTGCCTTCCTTAATGAAAATCTTGACAAAAAAGTCTATATGACTTAGCCAAAGGGATTTGTCTCAAATGGGAGAGCAAATCAAGTATGCAAGCTAAATAGATCCATATATGGATTAAAGCAAGCATCGAGGAGCTGGAACATCCATTTTGATGAGACAGTCAAATCATTTGGCTTCATCAAAAATATAGATAAACCTTGTGTGAACAAGAAGAGTAGTGGGAGTGTTATTATCTTCTTGATCTTGTATGTGGATGATGAAGGAACCAGATCTAGGGTTTCAGGGTTAGATCTTGAAACTTTTTCAAGATCAGACAGTGGAAGACTAAAATAAATCAAAATTTATTTTTTAAAACTAGAGAATCCCTACATCTAAGATTCTATTACATGATTATTACATATCATTAAATCAAAAATTAAAATATATAGAGCATGAACTACACATTGATCATATCAACATGTTTCTACACTACATCTAATGTATGTATTAAATAATAGATCAGATCTATTACCTTGCAAGTTAGACGTTCTAACCTTACTAATCTAGGCTTGAGGATGATGTTGTAATTGTACATGCATCCGATCTCTAGGAGTCGTCCACATGAGCCCACGAATCTCGATTAGAAGTTCTGCTTCAGGAAATCAGCACAGTATATTAGTATTGTGCTGATCCTTCTTCGATGGTTGTTCAGGTAACTCCTTCTTCTTAATTTGGGCTCTTCCAAAGATGAGAAGTAGGAGGAAGAGCTTTAGATCTGAGATGCTCTCAGAAAAATCAAGATGGAGGAAGGAAAGAGACGAAACTAACAACCCTAGAAGAAGACCCTCTTCTTCTTCTCTTTACTCTCTCCTAGACACCCTATCTTGTGTCTATTATATCTCCATGACCCAAAGGTCTTTCTCTCTGATTTTTGGATACCCCAAAGGACTCTAAAATCTCTATAATTTAAAAAACTTTCATGAAGAAACTCATTTTATAGAGAGAGATATGATAGAGTCCTTGTCTAGATCAAATACCTAGTCAAGGCTTATCCAAGCATGGCAAGATAAGGGGCGTCCAACTCTTGGGCACCTCCTCCTTATTTTCATGTATAGACTACCAAAAAAGGGTGCACAATGTGTGCCCTAAAAGAAATGAAAATTTTTAAAAAAAATTAGATAAATTCAGTGCAAAAAGGAAAGAGTTTTGGATTTTTAAAACTCTATCTCATAGAATTTGAAATCCAAACTTATTCCTACTTTGATTTGATCCACAACCACTTTCCATGCATGAAAGAAGAGAGAAAATCTTTTAAACATGGGAAATACCTGGGAGAGGGCTTTTGTCACACAAAATAAGAGAATAAGAGAGAGGACGTGGGGGGGCTTATGTGGCGCAAGGTGGAATCCTAGTCATACTAGGATTCTATCTTATGACTTGTTTTAATTTGGTTTCTCAAATCAAATCAAACCAAAATTAAATCAACCAAATTAAAATAGGTCTTAATCTAATTAAAAATCTAATTTAATTAGATTAAATTAGATTTAAATTTAATTTAATTTTCTAATCAAATTAAAAATTAGGCTGACCCAAGTCCTAATTGAAATAGGACTAATTTTTTTCTTGCACTTGGCTTATCTAATAAACCAATTGGACTTGATCCAATCAAGCCCAAATCAAATATAATTAAATTATATTCAATTAGACTTAATCTCAGCCCATTGACTTAATCAAATTAAATCAATTAACAATCAAATTGCTAATCGATCCTCCTGCAACACTTGCACTAGGTTAAATGTCAATCGTATTAATCATTTAACCCTAGAATGATTCTTAATCGTTGATCAACCATCTAATCAGATCATGAACTCTAATGTGCATGATCTCATAGGTCCAAACCTAAATTAGTAGTACAAAAATAAATTTTTGTACCAATCGAAGTAACCATCTAGCAATAATATCCGATGATCGGATAGGTCGAATGTGTAGAACAATATCCTTAGAACCCATGCGGATATAGTTTCCATATAATTCATCCCCTTGACCAAAATGATCATAGGATACCTCAGAGTTCAACTATCAACTCTGATCAGATTGTCCACATTGTATTTCAAAATATCAAATCCATCTGATGGATTACCCTGGCCAAGATTTTGCTAAATTGAAATACAGTGACTCATTCTTCTCCAACTCTTGGAGTGGTCAATCCCATCTCGATCATACTCTAACTTCATAAGTACTTAACTATGCTCAGAAGCCTTCCATCACTGAATTAGAAATTCAATTAGCCCAGTACCAAAATACAGTGAGTTGCTTGCAAGTCACTGAGGTGATCTCAGGTCTAAGGGACACTTATACCTATATCCCATCAGAGATATTCTCGATAGCAGAATGCTCTGGAGTTGGTCACGTTCAATGATGATGTACCCTTACATCTCACCTGTATGCCATACCAGTATCTTCACACTCTTTGGTTAAGAGAATAACCAACCCATATGGCCTATAGCAACCTATGCTCGATAGAAGCTGTCATCCTTATTAATAGCCTATCATTTGGTCGTGAACAGTTTTAAGGACTAATCGATAAATCCTCTCTTTATCGAATCTAAATAGTCCTAAGGACTTCATCATAACAATGGAGTTCATTAGAAGATGAATGCTTATGATGAATACCAAATATATTTTATTTATTAACAAATCAATTACCATACAAGATTGCTCAACCGTCAATAGGTTGACGATTGATTTTTGGGACATATTTTCCAACAACTTCCACTTATCCTAAAGTCACTCAGCACAGTATCTAATACCCATCTTCAACTTGTGGTTGTCAAACTCCTTTATCGTCAGGGCTTTAATGAAGGGGTCGATCAAGTTCTCCTTTCCATCGATCTTCTGAAGGTCGACGTCATCTCGATCCACGATCTTCTAGACCAGGTGGAAGAGGCACAAAATGTACTTTGTCCACTGGTGTGCTTTGGGTTCCTTCGCCTGAGCTATGGCACCAGTGCTATCGCAGTAGGACAGGAATGGACCATCGAGGGAGGGTGCTACTCCAAGCTCGGTGATGAATTTCTTCAGCCACATAATTTCCTTCGCGGCATCCGATGCTACGATGTACTCCACTTCACAAACAGAGTCTGCTATAGTATGCTGCTTGAAACTCTTCCAGCAGATAGCTCCACTATTCAGAGTAAAGATATAACCTAACACGCTTCTGCTGTCATCATGGTCTGATGGAAAGCTAGAGTCTGTGAACCCCACAAGTTTCAGATCTGACTTGCTATAAACCAACCATTGATCCTTAGTATTTCTTAAATACTTAAGGATGGCTTTAACCACTTTTCAGTATTTTTCTTCAGGATCAAATTGGTATCTACTCACTACTCCTAGTGAGTATACCACATCTGGTCTTGTACATATCATGGCATACATGATAGATCCCACGGTCGAAGTATATGGGACTCTACTCATATGTTCTCTCTCTTCAGGAGTTATCGGACAATCCTTCTTAGAGAGAGAAATTTTATGGCCTATCGGTAGATAGCCCTTCTTGAAATTCTTCATGCTGAACCTCTTCAGCACAGTGTCTACGTACGTAGACTGGGATAACCCAAGTATCTTTTTAGATCTATCCCTATAATCTTCATCCCTAGGATGTAGGATGCTTCACCCAAGTCCTTCATGGAGAACTGCGATGACAATCAAACCTTTATTTTCTGTAGTGCGGGGATGTCATTCTCGATTAAGAGAATGTCATCCACGTACAAGATAAGGAATACCACAATTAACCATTTATCCATTTATAGATGCAGGGCTCTTCTCCATTCTTAACGAAGCCATACATTTTAATCACCTTATCAAAATGCATGTTCCAACTCTGAGAAGCTTGCTTCAATCCATAAATAGATCTCTGAAGCTTGCACACCTTGGACTCATCTGTGGATGTAAACCCCTCAGGTTGTATCATATACACATCTTCGGTCAGCTCTCCATTCAGGAAAGCTGTCTTTACATCCATTTGCTAGATCTCATAATCCAGATGGACAGCTATTGCAAGCATTATCCGAATGGATTTGAGCATTGCCACAGGGAAAAATATCTCGTTATAGTCAATACCATAATATTGACGATACCCCTTGGCAACCAGACGGGCTTTATAGGTCTCCACCTTTCCGTCTGCGCCCCTTTTCCTTTTGAACATCCATTTACACCTAATGGATTTAACCCCTTCAGGTGGGTCAACCAATGTCCATACATCGTTGACCTTCATGGACTCCATTTCAGATTTCATGGCTTCAAGCCATTTTTCAAAATCAGATCTCTACATTGCATCCATATAGGTGATCGGATCCTCATCATTCTCATCGAGTTCGATGGGATCACCATCCCAGACCAAGAAATCGTAGTATCTATCCAATTGATGCGATATTCTACCAGATCGCCTTAATGATGTAGGTACATTAAGCTCCAGATCTGATCTAATCAAATCCGACTCAGTTCAGCTATTGGTGTCGGTCCTTCTACATGTTAAACTTCATCAAGTTCAACCCTAGAGGCAACGGTTCCTTCATCAAGAACTCTTTTTCTAAAAAGATTTTCTTAAGGCTGACGAATATTTCTTGTTCATCAGCATGGTAGAAAAAATATCCTTTGTCTCTTTGGGATACCTTATGAATGTACATTTGTTAGACCTAGGTCCAAGTTTGTCTGTGACTAATCGTTTGACATAGATCGGGCACCTCCAGACCCTAAGGTGTGAAGGTGCTGGCTTACGCCCTATCCATATCTCATATGGAGTCTTAATTACAGACTTACTTGGAACCCTATTTAACAGATAACAGGTCGATTTGAGTGCATATCCCCAGAAGGATATCGGCAAGCTGGCAAAATCTATTATGGATCGGATCATGTCTAATAGAGTCCGATTTCTCCTTTCAGACACACCACTATATTGTGGTGTTTCTGAAGGCGTCCATTGAGAGAGAATCATATTCTCTCTTAGATATGTGAGAAACTCACTAGAAAGATATTCTCCTCCTCGGTCAGATCGAAGAGTTTTAATACTCTTTTCAGTTTATTTTTCTACTTCACTTCGGAATCGTTTGAACATTTCAAATGAATCCGACTTATGTTTCATCAGATAGACATATCCATATCTGCATAGATCATCCGTGAAAGTTATGAAGTAGAAATATTCACCTCTAGCACTTATGCTCATGGGCCCACATACATCAGTATGTACTAGGCCCAAGAGCTCAGTAGCTCTCTCACCTTTTTCAGTAAAAGGTGACTTGATCATTTTACCAAGAAGACAGGACTCACAAGTTGGAAGTAATTCACAATCCCTGACTTCGAGGATTTCCTCTTGAGTCAACCTGTATATTCTGTTCTTGTTTATATAACCTAGCCTATAGTGCCATAAGTAGATATCTGACACACACTATCTAATCTAAGGTGCTTACCAGTAGAATAGACTCTTATCGGGCTTGATCTTTCTGGTCTGGCCCTGCACTGATGTCCCAGTCTGAACTTGCACCTTCTTCACTTTCTTCTTCTTGTTCTTCTTCCCTTTCTCAAAGGGTCGGAAACCAGAAGATGAACCTCCCACTAAGTTCACCGACTCCTTGTGGAGTTTGTGATCCTTCTCAAAGTTCTGAAGCAACCTCAGTAACCCGTGGTAGTTTACTTCAGGCTTTGTCATTCTATAATGAGTGAGAAATGGGAGATAGGACTTGGGCAGCGAGTTCAGTATTGCATCTTTCCCAAGCTGCTCATGCAAGGAAAAGCCGAGCTTGCTCAATCATTTCATCAGCTCGATCATGTATAATACATGATCAGTGATAGAGGCACCATCCCGTATTTTGGCGTTGAAGATGGCACAACTAGTCTTGTGTCTTTCCACATCATCGGGTGTGCCAAAGGCATCCTCCAACACTTGAAGCATGTCCTTTGGCTGAGCTGTCTCGAATCTGTGACTGAACTCATCGCTCATGGCAGCCAGCATGATACAGTGCACCGTAGTCCAATCACTGAGCCACTTCTGATAAGTATCTCTGACTGTTCTATGTGCATTGACAGCTGGCTCCTCAGGTGCAGGATCCATTATCACATATAGGATCCATTCATGCTCCAAGATTATCTTCAACTTTCGGTACCAGCTACCAAAGTTAGGTCCCACCAACTTATCATTGTCCAACAATGATCGGAGTAATAGGGAAGTGGCCATATCTGCACAAAGAAAAATCATAACCTAATTAGTAATTGATTCATTAAACCTAAAGATTTAGTCTTTAATCAAAAGGTTTCTCTCACTATTTTATTTGAATTGGTAGCCTCTACCTCCAATTCGAGAAATTATCCTAATTCCTTAGTGGGTACTAGAATCTACTTAGACTGCACACAAGCCCAACTTTGGTTGGCCAATTATTTCTCTAAATAATTTTTAATAATTTTAATTTTGCCCCAAAAACTAATCAGTAGGCTTTGGCCTCCATTATAAGGATCTGGTTAGGTCCAACCATTAACATGACCATACTTGGTGCATCTAACCAATGAATGATTAAGCCCAACTTTGGTTGGCTCATCTAACCACCATTAGAGAGACTTCTAAGTCGTCATATGATGAGTGATAATTTCATTAATCAACAAGTACCAGGCCTTTGAGTCTGCAATGATTATTGAGTTAATGGACTCATTATCAAACACCTTAATGGGAGGCTATGACTCAGTTATCTCCATAACTTTATCATTTTAAGGATCTAATAATTTTAGAAGATTTAAATGATTTAGAAGATGAGATCAGATGAACCAGCTTATCATGATCCTCCCACTAGCTTCACCAAGTCAGCTTAAGGAAAATCATTAAAAGGGCTGGTCTAGGAGCACCTAAATCAGTCACACTGATTTACCTAGCTGATATGGGTCAGCTCGAATAGTCAAGTGATCCGATCAAAACATAATTTCACCAAGAGGCCAGATAAGTTCGATCAGTGGGAGGGTCGGCCAAAGCTTGCCTTAGACACCATCAAAAATGACTAGGTAAGCGGGCTCCCAATTAAAAACCATCGATCTGGTTTATCTTAGACACTAACTGGTTTAATTAGTTTGATTAGATCAACCTAACAGTTCATGCTAGACCGCTTAGCCAAGAATCAGGTCCATTTGGTTCTCGTTAAAGACATGGACTTGACCAACTATAACTATTGTAATTGATCTACAGAATCCTTGACCTAATCTAAGACAATAATTGATTAGATTTAGTCAATTCTCTAATTAAGTCCATCTTTAATCTAACCATAGGTCTAACCCAATTAATGGACCTAATTCTTACTAACCCATTAACCCAATGTGTTATGGTTTGTGTCTTAGGTTCTTCAATTCACAATCCTAGAACCTAATCAAACAACTTCTTAATTCTTAATTAAGTTTTGGGCTGAGGGTTGGGTTTGATTTTTTGAAAATAATTTTTATGTTTGTAAAATAATTTTATAATATGGTTCTACCAACCATATTGCATGTTTGATTCATAATCAAGATACAAATGAAATAAATATGAAACTACTTTAGATCTAATCTAAACAGGTTCATGTAATTGAAACAATTTTAACTTTAAACAATTTCTTTGCACAAAAATTACTAACAAAAAGATTTTATTTTAGATTTAAACACCTTTTAAATTTAACAAATTATAAATTTAATCTAGATCATATCTAACAAATTTATGATTAAAGATAGATCTACACGAACTAGGACAACCTTTGCACTGTAAGGGGTAAACCTTACAGTAGGACAATCTTGCAGTTCATGATTGATCTAAAATTTTGATTTTAGATTTAATAATTATATTATAAATTAGATCTAATTTAAAAAATAATCTAAGTATGTATAAATAATCATGTAATAAACAACTTAGGCTCTGATACCAATTGAAGAAATCAGATCTAGGGTTTCAGGGTTAAATCTTGAAACTTTTTCAAGATCAGGCAGCGAAAGACTAAAATAAATTAAAATTTATTTTTTAAAATTAGAGAATTTTTAGATCTAAGATTCTATTACATGATTATTATATAGCATTAAATCAAAAATTAAAATATATAGAGCATGAACTACATGTTGATCATATCAACATGTTTCTATACCACATCTAATGTATGTATTAAACAATAGATCAGATCTATTACCTTGCAAGTTAGACATTCTAACCTTGCTGATCTGGGCTTGAGGATGATGTTGCAAATCACACATACATCTGATCTCTAGAAGTCATCCACACGAGCCCACGAATCTCGACCAGAAGTCCTGCTGCAGGAAATCAGTATAGTATGCTAGTACTGCGCTGATCCTTCTTCGATGGTTGATCAGGTACCTCCTTCTTCTTGATTTGGGCTCTTCCAAAGATGAGAAGTAGGAGGAGGAGTTTTAGATCTAAGACACTCTTAAAAAACTTAAGATGGAGGAAGGGAAGAGATGAAACTAACAACCCTAGAAGAAGACCCTCTTCTTCTTCTCTTTACTCTCTCCTAGACATCCTATCTTGTGTCTATTATATCTCCATGACCCAAAGGTCTTTCTCTCTAAATTTTGGATGCCCCAAAGGTCTCTCAAATCTTTATAATCTACAAAAATTTCATGAAAAAACTCATTTTGAGAGATATGATAGAGTCCTTCTCTAGGTCAAATACCTAGTCAAAGCTTATCCAAACATGGCAAGATAAGGGGCGTCCAACTCTTGGATGCCTCCTCCTTATTTTCATACATGGACCACCAACAAAAGGTGCACAATGTGTATCCTAAAAGCTATGAAAATTTCAAAAAAAATCTGGGTAAATTCGGTGCAAAAAGGAAAGAGTTTTAGATTTCTAAAACTCTATCTCATAGAATTTGAAATCCAAACTTATTCCTATTTTGATTTGATTCACAACCACTTTCCATGCATGAAAGAAGAGAAAAAACCTTTTGAACATGGGAAATACCTGGGAGAGGGCTTTTGTCACACAAAATAAGAGGGGACTGGCGTGGAATAAGAGAGAGGGCGTGGGGGGGCTTATGTGGTGCAAGGTGGAATCCTAGTCTTACAAGGATTCTATCTTATGACTTATTTTAATTTGATTTCTCAAACCAAATCAAACCAAAATTAGATCAACCCAATTAAAATAGGTCTTAATGTAATTAAAAATCTAATTTAATCAAATTAAATTTGATTTAAATTTGATTTAATTTTTTAATCAAATTAAAAATTAAGTTGACCTAAGTCTTAATTGAACTAGGACTAGTTTTTTTCTTGCACTTGACTTATCCAATAAACCAATTGAACTTATCCAATCAAGCCCAAACCAAATCTAATTAAATTATATTCAATTAGACTTAATTTTAGCTCATTGGCTTAATTAAATTAAGCCAATTAGCAATCAAATTGCTAATCGATCCTCCTGCAACATTTGCACTAGGTTAAATGTCAATCGTATTAATCATTTAACTCTAGAACGATTCTTAATCATTGATCAACCATCCGATCAGATTATGAACTCTAATGTGTGTGACCTCATAGGTCCGAACCTAAGTCAATAGCACAGGAATAAATTTTTGTACCAATCGAAGTGATCATCTAGCAATGGTATCCGACGATCAGATAGGTCAATGTGTAGAACAACATCCTTAGAACCCATGCAGATATAGTTTCCATATAATTCATCCTCTTGATCAAAATGATCATAGGATACCTCAGAGTTCCACTGTCAACTCTGATCAGGTTGTCCACATTGTATTTCAAAATATCAAATCCATCTGATGAATTATCCTGGTCAAGGTTTTGCTAAATTGAAATACAGTGACTCATTCTTCTCCAACTCTTAGAGTGGTCAATCCCATCTCGATCACACTCTGACTTTACAAATACTTGACTATGCCCAGAAGCCTTCCGTCACTGAATTAGAAATTCAGTTAGTCCAGTACCAAAGCACTGTGAGTTGCTTGCAAGTCACTGAGGTGATCTCAGATTTAAGGGACACTTTTACCTATATCCCATCAGAGACATTCTCGATAGTAGAATGCTCTGAAGTTGATCACGTTCAATGATGATGCATCCTTATATCTCACCTGTATGTCATACCAGTGTCTCCACACTCTTTAGTTAAGAGGACAACCAACCTATATGGCCTACAGCGACCTATGCTCGATAGAAGCTGTCATCCTTATTAACAACCTATCATTTGGTCGTGAACAGTTTTAAGGACTAATCGATAAATTTTCTCTTTATCGAATCTAAATAGTCCTAAGGACTTCATCATAACAACGGAGTTCATTAGAAGATGAATGCTTATGATGAAAATGCTAAATATATTTTATTTATTAACAAATCAATTAGCATACAAGATTGCTCAACCATCAACAGGCTGACGATTGGTTTTTGGGATACATTTTCTAATAGATGACATACTGCTCATTGAGAATGATATCCCAATGTTGCAATCGATCAAGACTTGGCTATCATAAAAGTTTTCCATGAAATTCTTGGATGAAGCATCCTATATACTTGGTATAAAGATCTATAGGGATAGATTGAAAAAGATGCTAGGCTTGTCCCAGTCTAGGTACATTGACTTTGTGTTGAAGAGGTTCGACATGAAGGAAAGTAAAAGAGATTACTTACCTATAGGTCATGGCATACAACTCTCTAAGAAGATATCTCCTAAGACACCTGAAGAGAGAAATAGAATGAGTTTTATTTCTTATACTTCGACAGTAGGATCAATAATATATGCTATGTTATGTACCAGACCTAATGTGGCTTATGTCTTGGACATTGTAAGCAGATTTCAGGCTGATCCCAAAGAGGATTATTGAAAAGCTGTGAAAAACATACTCAAGTATTTGAGAAGAACTAGAGATATTTTTCTAATATAAGGTGGATCTGATTTAAAATTGAAAGGTTATATCGATTCTAGTTTCCAATCTGATCCAGATGATAACAAATCGATATCTAGATATGTGTTTATCTTATATAGTGGTGCAGTAAGTTGAAAAAATTTCAAACAGTAAATTGTTGCTGACTCGATCATCGAGGCTGAGTATATTGCTACAATGAGGCTGCTAAGGAGGTCGTCTAGATGAACAAATTCATCATAAAATTAGGTGTGGTTTCAGAGATTGAACAACCAGTGCCTCTTTATTGTGATAATACTGGGATAGTTGCTCAAGCTAAAGAACCAAAGTCTCATCATAAATTCAAACACATCCTAAGATGGTTCCATCTCGTTTGAGAGATAGTCGAAATATGCGATGTGATCATAAAGTGTGTTGACACCAAGAATAATATAGTGGATCCATTCACTAAGGCCTTGTCAATACAGCAGTTTGACCACCACCTTGATAGCATGGGTATCAAGTATAGAGGCGATTGACTTTAGTGCAAGTGGAAGATTGCAAGAATTATGTCCTACAAGCCAATCGCATATGGGATGCAATAAGATGTTTATTATAATTTATCTTTCAAACTCATGTAATTGATATTAATATTATTAATAAAATTGATATTTTTAATTTATTATATGCTGCATCTTATTAATTTTAAGATTATAATGAATCCCATAGGTCTGGATAATGATTTTAGGGCCATGATGAGATCACACCAGTAAGACCTAAATCCTTAATAGCTTTGATCTAAAATATTTTTAGTCGTTGGTATATTGAGTCAGAGATCAATGATACCGATAAGACTGGCATTTTCTATGTATGCTCAGAAATGAGGGTGGTTGATCTCACAACCACTTATGTGGTGACACTAATACAAAGATATGAATGCTCATTAGAGAATGAGTTCACTGAATTGATCTGTGAGAGAATAATCAGATGGAGTCTTATTTACATGTCAACTGATAATTTTCTAGTTGGAGATGTGTAAGTGATCCTTAGATCTGAGGTCACCATGGTACCTTGTATACGTGGATCCATATTTTGGTTCACTACCTAACTTGATTCTCTGATCCTTATGTGGGGTGTTCTGGATATGGTGAAGTGTGCATAAAGTTGTGAGTGATCAATAAGGAATCAGTCACTCCTAATAACGGGAGTGAACATCCTATGTGATCTTATAGGATGGTGATTCTGAAAGTCTTTGGTCAAAACAGGGTGATAATTAGAAAAGATTTTTAATGTATCATCAACTGAATCATCACTTTCAGATCGAGATACATAAAGATAAGTGATTGGATTTGATATATTTTCATACCCACAACTCATCTGGAATGTTGTTTGACTGAAGAATTGAATTATACGAGAACTTACCACTGAAGGATATTTTGATAATTTTTCATCAAAATTTTAAATCTTTTAGATAGTCATGACATATTGCTAGACGTCAATCTTAACTTGTGACCTTGATAAAAATTAAAAGAATTTAATTCTGGAATCAATTTAGAAGAGTCCAAGTTGATTGAGACTCTTTGGGTGACCTAATCTCATCAGATCAGGGTTATATCGAAAATCCAGATCCATTGCTGGCTAAATTTGAAACCCAATGGATCACACACTTTGAGATTTAGCTTTTATCTAATTTAATTAAAATTTAATATAAATTTTATGGGTTAATTTGATATGTTAGCATATTGTATTAACCCAAGTTCCCAAATTGGTTTGGTTCAAAGTATTTGAGCTAACCTAGACCAGTTGGCTTTGACCTAATGCAATTGGGTTAATTTGGATTGGATCCATATCTAACTTTGACCAATTTTAAGTAGATAAGGACTCCTCCACATTCACCAAAAGCCACATAAAAATATAATTGCCGCCCACCTCAAATCAGCATGAGAAATAAAGAGTCCTTCTTAAAGAAGGCTCTTTATTAAACACATTGCTTTAAAAGATAAATCAGAAATCCTATGTTTTGATGCCAAAAATTAATAAAATTTTTATTACAAGTAGAGAAGAAAGAGTCCTTCTACTTCAAATATCTAAATTATCAAAATTTTACTCAGTGAATTTATTTGGCATGTGGGAAGTTGGTGCACCAAAAGTTGGCACCCCTTCATCCCATGTAACATCCCCTGGTACCCTATTTATAGGGGATGTCTCAAATAGCTTCTGGCTAAGATTTTTGTTTAAGCTAGAGAGAAGGGATGTAGAAATCATAAAAAAAATATGAAAAAATTTGAGAAAAAAAAGAGGAGAATTTGAGTGGCAAAAGTTGCTACAATGGTGGTAAGATTTTCAGCAAGTGTTGTTGGAGTGCCCTAGGATTTGGTTTCTCCATATTTTGAAGCCAAAAATTAAATCCTAGGTTGTATGACATTTCAAGAGTGTCTTCTTGGTGTCATTTTGGTAGCAATATCAAAAGCAATTGGACTTTGGTATGATCGTGAAGTAAGTTTGAAGCTGGTAATGTTCTTGAAAAGACAAGGCTGCAGCTGTGCATTGGTTGGGAAGGACCTTGGCCAACTTTCGTGTGGATCACCATGGGAGGACTTCTACCTTGGGATCTTATGGAGAACACCAACATGCTATTTTTCTATTTTAGTTAAAGTATAATATTTTATCTTTTTGCATGCTTGAATTTGCTTTGATCGTGTTCGGCAATGTGATTCTAGAGTTTTGGGTTTGGCTCGATAGTTTTATTTGATATAACTATTGATTTGAGTATTTTAAATAATTTTAAAAATTATTTTTCACTACATGGCCGAAACCTAATAGACAAGTCATGGATGAATCGTCAAACCTCAACATCGATCATATGATAGATTCAATCAGCTTGAGTCTATATGTGATTTTATAGAAACTCCTTTCCATCAATCACACTGCTATGGCTATAGACTTAAAGATTCAGCTTCTTAAATCTCATAGGACTACTCCCTTCTGTTAGGATCGATAGATCCTATCTTGATGCACACCCTACTCCTACGGTGGACCAACTATCACCAACATCCACTATAAGGACTCTTTGAGACCCATGTTGATGTGTTAGTCAAACTCCAACAACCTCACTATGGGCAGTAGTACCATCTCAGATCAAAAGGCCAGTCATACAACTGCAGCATCGAGAAAGTCACTAATAAATGAGCAGACATCCATGTGACTTCTCATGTTGATCACGCTCAGTGTTAGTTATTCTCTAACAACCACCTGCACTCTCGCTCCAGTGTCTCTACACTGCAAACTCGAAACCCATCTACCTGAAGTAAGCGATCCGTGTACTAGTCTATCCAAATCAATCACCATCCCCATGATGATTCTATGATCAGAATCAATTTAGAAATCAACCATTAATGACACATATCTCAAATTTTTAACTCTTTGAGAATATGTGTCATTATCTTGTTAATCCCTTGGATGATTCATGGACATATAAACATGAGTGGTAATATAACTGCCCAATAAGTATAAAATCATATCCTAGAGATATGAAATGTATCAGCCAAGATTGACTTCTAGGGCATACATTCAACAATCTCCCACTTGCATTAAAGTCAATTTGCCATGTACCAAGCCCCATCTTCATAAGATAGGTTTTAGTCTTAGGCTAGCTAAGTGACTTACTGTGAGTTAACCACATCACATGTGGAGTTTTTTCTCGCACCTCTATATATTTTCACTTGAGATAGTCGCGTGTTCTGCTGCTCTATATGATTGGATATCTAGTGAGACATAGGCTCCTTAGTAAGGGCTATGATGCCATTATCTTTGCAGTATAGTGTCATGGCATCTAATAGCATGCCAACCAATTCTACAACTAACATTAAAACTAGAATGCATCCTACACATCTATAGTGTACTCAGCTTCTATTGATCGATTATTTGGAACTCTTCCAAAATATCGACATAGAAACACACCCCATGATGTAGACATTCTACTATCAACATCAGATATAAAATCTGAGTCAGTGTATCCTTCCACTCTTAGCTTTGATCCTTCTCCAAATTAAGAACATATCTTCAATTTTTCTTAAGAGCTTAAGGATGTTTTCACAGCAATCTAGCACTCTCTACCTTGATATGACTGATATCTACTTATGACACTCATAGTATAATCAATTCAAGTACTACATGACATACGACTATGCCCGAGAGGATAGCAGACCCCTCTTCGAGATTTCTATGCTGAGCCCTTTTAGCATCTACTCTCTGTACTTTATCTGTAAAAATACAAGCATCCAATTGCATCTATCTCTATAGATCTTTAGGATGCTTGCTTTATGTCTTTCATGGAGAAATCTATATTCAACCATATTTTAACCAATGTCAATTTTGGACACTCCTACTGACCCTTTTGAAAAACACATAATTCCTCTTTTCTAATGTTCCAACTCCAAGATTATTACAAACTTTGTGATCTCCTATCACAAGAAGTAAAATCCATAGGCTACTCCTTATAGAAATCTTCAAAAGATTTCTTTTAGGAAAGCTATTTCACATCTCTTTATTGGAATCGATGTCTTACATCACCTTGTTGTAGTTTTTGGGATCATCTCTATGCTCCCCATCTCCTATGAGAAATAACTTTTTCTACATCCTCTATTAGACATACCCAGGTACTTTTTGAGAGGATAGGAGATGTTACTATATATATGAGGTGGAGGAGGAATATACGTCTACTGACTTATAGGTACTTAAGGTCCCATAGCTCGTTGCTCTTCAGAGACACTCTCTTTGAGCTTGACTTTCCTCCCATTGCTTTATCTTGGTCAAACACTTTTTCAAAAAGATAGCATGTCGGGTCACAATCACATTGTGATCTTTTTAGAAAGTAATATCCCAAACTCTTTTAGTATGAGCTTTATGGACATATCCTCTAACATATCCACCTGCTGTGCTAAACACAGGCTAGATATCCTTGAATCTCAGAATAATCAAGATTCAGTTCTCACCATGCCATATCTCATACGGTGTGGTAGGAACAGGTTTAGAGAAAATCTAATTCCATAGAAATAAAACTTATCCCTAAAGAAACATAAACCAGTGAAGTCCATCATGGACCAAACCATATCTCATATAGTTTCTTGACTCTTCTTATCTCGTTGAGCTGAGATGTTCTAAGAGCAGTCCAATATGAAACTATGTCATTTTATGAGATAATCAAAAAAAAATTTTATTGATATTGCATCCTCAATTTGATCGAAGTACCTTTAGTAATTTTTTGATTTATTTTTCTATTTACATATGAATTCTTCGAACCTTTCAAAAATTTAAGATTTGTATCTCATATACAAAGTAAAGACAACTCCTTGATCAGCACATCACATGGGCTACACATATCAAATGTGTATAATGATAAGTATCTCAACGGTCCTTTTCTCTTGTCCCACAAGAGTAGCTTGGTCATATTTTCTCAAAGAGATGATGCACAAACTAGATATGACTCAACAGTCAATGGGCCCAAAAGTCTATAATTCTTCAGTTTGTTAATCATTTCTTCTCCAATATGACTTAGCCTTAAGGATCCACATATACTTTAAATTTTATCTTAATTTTGGATCTCTCAGATCTAATGGCATTCACTACTTGCTCAATAAAATTCACATATGCATCACCATACAAATGATAGACACAGTCTCTAAGAACTAAATCCAAACGATGATTGTGAAAGATAGATACCCATGGCCACAGCAGCAATTATTGCCCTATAGCCAATTTAAAGGATTACTTCCTCAGCCTTCTACCTTTTCATCGACTTTACACTAGAGTCTATAGCTCAACTGAGAGAAGAAAAAATCGTAAGGATAGTATTGAGCAATTTTGACATGCCTACTTTAGGCGTGTCTTTGTTTCTTTAGGCTCTTCAGGTATTTATGTCTAAACTCTTTCAAGATTTCTTTGTTATCAACACTTTGATCAATTTAGATAAGGTGCCATGATACTCTTTTATATGGTAGTTTACCATAAACTATTTATATAAACTAATCAGGGATTGCAGTATCAAATCCATAAGTAATTCCTTAATCATGATCATGTCGAGTCTTTCAAGCTCCTTGATGTCCTTAATCATTATCAAATAACGATCATAGACTGATTGTCCATCATGATCATCTCACAATATTTGTAGATGAATCAACATGTCATAGGCAGTGAACATGTGCTCATGCATAGCACCTATCTTAATTATCATTGTCCATCCACTCATCAAGTATAGCTCATTGACTATGAGTTGGACAAGTCGTTAACAATAGAATAACCTGGTAGAGGACATGGCTTAATTTTTTAAAATTAAAAATAATTTTTAGGTCTATGAGTCAGTCTATGTAATCAATTTCGGTTAATCGATTGATATCTAGGATTGAAGCTAGAGGGTTGGAAGCTGACACAATGAACAGCAGAGAGCAAAGATTCTAATTAAATATTTATACTTATTTTTTTAATTTACTCTAAAAATTTTTAGATGCAAAAAGAAACTCCCACTATTTTATCAGATTTTTCACACTCTTCGGGTGAAGAAATGAAAACTCTGATATGATAATTGGATTTCTAGTGGGTGTTGCGGTCCCACCGATGTCGTGCACCTCATCTAATAATTATTGGTAACATGAATAAACACCAATACATAGACAACTCTTTGTCTAGATGCTTCTCTAAGCATGTTACAGCCACTTGATCTCTAAGTCATGTGGGCTTACTTAACAGTTATTGCCCGTACTCCTTAGTTAAGCCAGACCCACTGTTCACAAGCAGATGTAAAGCCGTCATTGGGTCCCTCACCTAATAGTTATTGAGCCCAACCTCATCTTTACCCCACAGCAACTTTTTGCTAATAGAGCGGTTGCGTGTTCCCGATGCAACTGAACCACTGTGATCAGTTGAGAATAATCAACGTCGGTAGCACGTCTGCACATCTACAATGGTGGAAGACCTTGGACTTAATATTTGATGAAGAGATTTGAGTTTAGATCTCATCTAATCAGTCATCATATGACTGATGTAAAAGGCATGGGCTAAATCAAACCACCAAGCAACTATATTTGAGACTCAATCTTCCAAATTGGCCAGATAAATGGAGATTGGTGGGGGTCCTCCGTTGATTTCCTTAGACACCAAGAAATTGGCTAGATAAGTGAACGAAATCAATTAAATAACCATCTTTTAATTACTTATCTTAGACATCAATTAGATAATTGATCTGAATAGGTTAGCTTAGATGAATCAGACTTGAGCCACAGTGCCGAATTAGGTCCTTAGGTTTATTGATTCTACATATAGATGTCAATCGATTCGATCAACAATAATTGTATGATCTTAGGCTTTATTGACCTCATCTTAATCAATACTTAATTTAATTTGATTAACTACTAAATTGATTCAAACCTAATATGATCAAATCAGAAACCCTTACATGTAATCCAATTACAGGACCTAATTTGATCTACCCATGACCAATCCCTTATGCATAAATACTAATTTTATATTTTAAATCAAAAAATTTTAAATCTAAATTCTTTGCATGAAGAGTAAATTTTGATCTCAAAATAATTTTAAATCATGCACATAAATATATATCATATACATAAATAAGTTCAGGTCATTGAAATAAATTTCAACCCTAAACATACTTTCATATATCACATATATGAATCATAACAGATCTTGAAACTCTTTTCAGATCTAATAACAAAATATATATCACATATATTCTATAAAAATCAGATCTAAAAAAATCCAATCTAATTAAAAATTTTAATATCGTTCTAGGATAACCATTCAGCATAACAAATTATACCAGGACAACCTTATGTCAGAACAACATCAAAACCTTTCAGATCTAAAATTTTTTCTCTACAGATTTTAAATCTAAATCTAAATCTCATGCATATGATGTGGCTCTGATATACTATTAGATTTTTATGATTTCATGCACGTATAATTTTATAAAATAAGTACACAGTAAAATTTTAAAAATTTTTAGATTAAATCTAATTTAATCTAAGCATGCATAAGATCAAATCTTCAAACCACAACAGGATCATCATATGTGAGATAAGATTCAAATATAGAAATCAAATAGAAAAAAATAAATATAAAATATACTTGGACATGGATCAATCTTCAACACGATCTAATGATCATGGATATCTTCCGAGGTCTCTTATAGCCGCACAAGCATCCGGCCTCTACGGATATCCACACGAGACTCTGATCTTATCAGAAGCTTTTTGATCTCACCGAGGTATTAGCTCCCTTGCAGAGATCGCATCTTGATGGTTGAAAATCTTCTTTTCTCCTAAGACACTCTTAAAGAATAAGAAGATGTAGGAGGATCTTAATCTCTACGTTAGAGATCATGAGAAGAACCCTTTCTTCTCTTTTTTTTCTAGAATCCATGCACCAAATCTCTATAATAGAGATGTAGTAATTTTTATCTAACTTTTGGATAAAGGAGAGAGGAGACAACTATGTCCTAACATGGACAAGAGGGAGAGAAGAGATTGTCCAAACAACCAACTTTTGGTTGTGTAAGAAAGAAAGGATATAGAGATGAAAATATCTCATGCCTTGGACCCCTTCACCGTGCCTTTTCTCCCCTCCAATTTTTCTCACGCACACCTCTCCTTTAGGATGTCAAAACCTGGTCATGATCCAATATTACACATCCCATATAATGCCACTTAAATAGATCAATAGGGAGTCATACTTTGGTTAGGAAATAGGAGTCCTAAACATGTAGGACTCTCAAAATTTTCAATGCCGTGCCCCATAAAGATTTTCGCCTAGGTTTTTCATGGTGAAAAGAGAGTTTCTCAAGCTTCTTACATGGTAAAAATAAGGAGCAAATATGGCATGAAAGTTGGTAGGGGCATGTTTACAAAACAGGTTGGCATGGAACATAAAATCTGGTTCAAGTGGGATTCCTATGGTGCATGGGAGAAGGAAGTTTAATCACATGGGACTCTTGATTTTAGATGGCTATTTTAAGTCAAATAAAACACCAACCAATCCTAATTATATTAGGACTAGATTAGACTCAAAAAGATAAGAAACCAAATCTAATTTAGAGCTCAATTTATTTAGATTAGATGTCTCCTAATTGGAGGAGTCCTAGTCCAATTGGACTCTTCTTGGTGCTTGAGTCAAACTCAATTTTAATCCTAATCCTATTAAGATTTGATGCACCCAAAAAAATGAGAATTTCTAGTCCAAAAAGAAATTCATATATCCTAGTCTAATTAGAAATTGGGTCGAACCCAAATCTTAATTCAACTAGGGCTAATCATCCGATCCTTTTTTGGGATTATCCTATAACCCTATTGGGTTGATCAAATCAAATCCTATTATGATTCATAATCGTAATTCAACCATCTGACTAGTCAAAAATTTCTTTTGTGTGTGATCTCATAAGTTCTATTCTATCTAATGGTGAGATATATTATGATCTCTGTCACAATATCATTAAAACTCTTTTCAATAGGTTGAACAATTCCAACTCTGCCCACCAAGGATCATTGATCATCAAGATGATTCTCATGAGTCTCACATTCCACCAGTGACACCTAGCAGTATGTAGTGACAATTCAACAGAATAAAAGATAAATATCTAGCTGTAGTTAATGCATGATACAGTCCCTCTATCATGAGTCCCAACTAGATAGCAGGTCATAGATGAATCGTCAAACCTCAACATCGGTCATATGATAGATTCAATCAGCTCAAGTCCATATGTAATTCTATAAAAAAAAAATTTCATCAATCACACTGCTATGGCCATAGACTTAAAGACTCAGCTTTTCAAATATCATAGAACTACTCTCTTCTGCTAGGATCAATAGATTCCATCTTGATGCACACCCTATTCCTATAGTGGACCAACTGTCGCCAACATCCACTACAAGGGCTCCTTGAGACCCATGTTAATGTGTCAGTCAAACTTCAGTAGCCTCACTATGAGTAGTAGTGTTATCTCAGGTCAAAGGACCAGTCATACAACTGCAGCATCGAGAAAGTCACTAACGAGTGAGCAGACATCCGTGTGACTTCTCCTGTTGGTCATACTCAGTGTTAGTTGTTCTCTAACAACCACCTACACTCTCGCTTCAGTGTCTCTACACTGCAGACTCGAGATCCATCTGTCTGAAAGAAGCAATCCATGCACTGGTCTATCCAGATCAATCACCATCCCCATGATGATCCTATAATCAGGAGCAATTTAGGAATCAACCATTAATGACACATGTCTCAAATTCTCAACACTTTGAGAATATGTGTCATTATCTTATTAATCCCTTGGATGATTCATGGATACATAAACATGAATGATAATATAACTGTCCAACAAGTACAAAATCATATCCTAGAGATATAAAATATATCAGCCAAGATTGACTTCTAGGGCATACATTCGATAATGACATCCAGTTCTACAACTAATGTTAGAGCCAGAATTCATCCTACACATTCATAGCATATTCAGTCTCCATTGATCGTATATTTAGAACCCTTCTAATATATAGAAGAAGAACACACCCTCAACTCGCAACTCAGAATTCCCTCCAAAGACTAAGAATAAATCCTTGGTCCTTCTCAAGTACTTAAGGATGTTCTTCATAGCTATCCAGTGCTCCTCACCTGGATTTGATTGATACATGCTTGTGACACTCACAGCAAGGATAATATCAGGTCGAGTATATAGCATGATATACATAAGGCTTTCTATTGCTGAAGCATAAAGAATCCTACTCATGTGCTGAAGCTCCTCAGATGTGGTCGAACACATCATCTCGGAGAGACAAATACCATGCCTAAGAGGTAAAAGATCTCTCTTGGAGTTTTCCATGCTGAATCTCTTCAGCACCTTCTCTATGTACATCTTTTGTGACAGGCCAAGCATCCATTTAGATCTATCCCTATAGATCTTTATTCCGAGAATATAGGATGCTTCTCCTAAATCTTTCATGGAGAATTTCTTGGACAACCATCTTTTGATCGTGGTCAGCAAGGGAATATCATTCCTAATGAGGAGAATATCATCCACATACAGTATGAGGAAGGTGATTGCACTCCCACTGACTCTCTTGTATACACAAGATTTCTCTTCATTTTTGATGAAATCAAATGATTTGATTGCCTCATCAAAATGATGGTTCCAACTCCGAGAAGCCTGCCTTAATCTGTATATGGACTTTTACAGTTTGCAAACTCTGTGATCACCATCACCAGATGTGAAACCCATAGGCTACTCTATATAGATATCTTCCTCAAGATATCCATTCAGGAAGACAGTTTTCACATCCATCTGTCAGATTTCATAATCATAGTAAGCTGCAACAGCAAGCAAAGTACGGATGGATTTCAGTATGGTTGTGGATGAGAAAATTTTTTGATAGTCAATGCCCTCGCACTGACTATAACCTTTAGCTACAAGCCTAGCTTTATATATCTCTACCTTACCATTGGCATCGATCTTCCTTTTGTAGATCTATTTACATCTAATAGGTACAATACCTTTAAGTGAATCCACTAAAGTCCAGACTTGCTTCGAGTGCATCGAGTCAATTTCTAACTTTATAGCATCTAACTATTTTTTAAAATTGATGTCAGACATCATCTCGTCAAAGATATTGGGATCATCACCATGACCCCTATCTCTCATAAGGAACATTTCCTTTACTTCCTCCGTAAGCATACCCATGTACCTTTCAAGAGGTTAGGAGACCCTGTTAGATCTATGAGGTGGCAAAGGAACATAAACTACGGGCTCATGGACTATGGGTTCCTGAGGATCTATAGCTCTAGACTCTTTAGAGACCTTCTCTTCGAGTTCCACTAACCTCCCACTATCGCCATTCTGGATAAACTATTTTTTTCAGGAACACGGTATTTCGACTCACAATCACATTATGATCTTGTGGAAAGTAGAAGTAGTATCCCATAGATTCTTTTGGGTACCCTATAAAGCGAGCTATAATAGATTTATCCTTCAACTTTTCTTCCATCTATCTCTTGATATAGGCTGGACATCCCCAAGTCTTAAGATAACCCAGACTCGGCTTCTTACCAAACCATATCTCATACGATATGATAGAAATAGATTTTGAAGGAATCCTATTCAACAAGTGAATGAAAGTTAACAAGGCATATCTCCAAAGAAATAAGGGTAGATCAGTGAAGCTCATCATGGATCTGACCATATCCAATAGGATCCTGTTTTTCCTTTCAGATATCCTGTTGAGCTGAGGTGTTCCAGGAGGGGTCCACTGAAAGACTATGCCATTGTCCTTAAGATATCCCAAAATTTTGTGACTAAGGTATTCACCTCCTCGATCAGATCGAAGAACCTTAATGAGTTTGCTTGTCTGCTTTTCTACTTCATACCTGAATTCTTTGAACTTTTCAAAGTCTTCAGACTTGTGTTTCATGAGATACACATATCCATACCTAGACAGGCTATCAGCAAAGGTAATAAAGTAGCTGTAACCATCCCTGGCCTGCACATCAAATGTCCCACACACATCGATGTGTACCAGGGCAAGTAACTCTATGGCCCTTTTCCTATGTCCTACAAAGGGTAACTTGGCCATTTTTTCTCGAAGGCAAGATTCACAGGCTGGATATGACTCTGGATTAAGAGAGCTAAGGATCCCATCCTTTTTCAGTCTGTTTATCCTATTCTCTCCAATATGGTCTAGTCTATGGTGCCACAAGTACTTTTGATTAATCTCATCTCTAGGTCTCTTTTGACCTACGACACTCACTATTTGCTCGTTTAGGTTCACATCGCATCAACATGCAAGTGATAAAGACTGTCAATTAAAAGACCTTGTGCAACCAATTTATTTCATAAATAAATAGAATAAAAATCTTTATTGAAACTAATTTCAAAAACTTTCTGTGCTAGCATAGATATAAAAATTAAATTTCGACTAGCTACAAGAACATAATAACAATCTTTTAAATCTAATCTAACACTAGATGATAATCGAAGAGAGTAACTGCCAACGGTCTCTAAGCAACCTTTGCTCCATTGCCGACTCGAAGGATCATGTCACCTTCCTTTAATCTCCTACTTTCTATCAGATCCTACATAGAGGTGCATTGAGCACTCGAGCTAGAGTCTAATACCCAACTAGAAGTAGAAGAAACCATGAGGTCAGATTTTATTACGAGCATACCTTCGAAAGTTTTATCATCCTTTTGATTTTTAGGCTCTCTAGATATTTCAGACAGTTCCTCCTCCAGTGACCTTCAGCATGATAGTGAAAACACTATCCCTTTGCCTCAGCCACCTTTGGACCATCCTTTTTTGGCTTGCTCTCTCTCTTCTGTTTCTTTGTGGATTTAACTTTCTTCCTTCCAGTAGACTTTTTTTTGGAAGAAGAAATTCGCTTCACAGCGAGAATAGTATCCCTTGAACTCTTCAAGGTACCCTCCGTTGTGACCAATATATTGATAAATTTAAAAATAGTGCAATCAAATTTGTTCATATGAAAATTCATGATGAATTGACTATATGAACTGATAAGGAATTGAAGGATCAGATCCACCTGTAATTTTTTTTGCATATCCAGCCTGAGCTTCCCTATCTCCTCAATATCCTTGATCACTGTCATACAGTGCTCATAGACAGACTGCCCCTCACGTATCTTTAGATTGAAGAGTTTTTTGGATACTTCAAAGTGTGTAGTACGGCTCTACTCACCATACAACTCTTGTAGATGAGTGATCATAGCCTGAGTAGTGGGCATATGCTCATCCTGACTTTACAACTGTTTGACATAGATGCCAACACATAGTACTTAACCTGACTGTCTTCATCCATCCACATCTCAAAAGTAGCTCTCTGCTCAGCAGTAGGACGAATTGGCAACACAACGGGATCCTGATAGAGAATATGGCTTAATTTTTTGAGGTCAGAACAATCCTGAGGTTTCTAAGCCAGTCTTTAAAATTATTATCGATCAAATGATTAGTTTCAAGGTTACAAGCAAGAAGGTTTGAGGTTGACATGATGGTTTAACTATAAGAGTAGAGATTCAAGTTAGACTTTTGTATTTAATATTTTAATTTACTTCTAGAAACTTTAAGATGCAAATAAGGACTCCCACTAATTTTTTGGATCCCTTCACTCTCCTGGAAGAAAACGAAAATTCTAATGTGATAAAAGATTCCTAGTGGGTGCTACGGTCCCACTGATGACATGCACCTCACTTAACAGTTATTGGTAACATGCATACCGATGTGTAGGCAACTCTTTATCCAGATACTTCATTAAGCATATTACAACCACTTGGTCTCTAAGTCATGTGGGCTCACCTAACAGTTATTGTCCACACTTTTTAGTTAAGTCTGACCCACCATTCACAAGCAAGTGCAAGGCCATCATTGGGTCCCTCACCTAATAGTTATTAGGCCCAACCCCATCCTTATCCAGGAGCAACTCTTTGCTAATAGAGTGGTTGCCTGTTCCCGATGTAACTGAACCACTGTGATCAGTCAAGAACAATCAACACCGGTAACATGCTACAATGGTGGAAGACCTATAAACTTAATATTTATGGGGAGGTTTGGGTTTAGATCTCATCTAATCAATCATCATATGACTGATCTAACTGGCATGGACTAAATCAAACTGCTAAGCAACCTAATTCAAGACCCAATCTTTCAAATTGATCAGATAAGTGGAGAACGGTGGGGGTCCTCCTGTTGCCTTCCTTAGACACCAATGAATTGGTCAGGTCGGCTAATAAAACAATTAAATAATCACATCTCATTAACTTACCTTAGACACTAATAGATTGATTGATCAGAATTAGTTAGCTTAAGCAAATCGGGCTCAAACCAACGAGCCAAATTAGGTCCTTAGGTTAATCGATTCTACATATGAGACTCGATCGATTTGATCAATAATAATTGTATGATCATTAACCTAATTGATCTAACTCAATTCAATACTTGACTCAATTTGATCAATTACTTAATCGAATTAGACTCATATGACTCAAATCAAAAATTTTAGATGTAATCCTATTACATGACCTAATTTTTAATTTTTTCATGATTAAAACTCTCATGCACAAACATAAATTTTAAATTTTAAAATTATATTTCAGATCTAAATTTTTTGCATGAAAGTAAATTTTAAAATATGAAAATAATTTTTAAATTTTAACATACAAACATATATCAATATATGCATGTATAATTAGATCTAAACAAAATTTTAGATCCAAGTATGATATCATATATCTCATATACTAATCATGAATGAGATTAAAAATAAGTTTATGATCTAAATATGTAATCATATATTATATATATAAATCAAAATTTAGATTATAAAAAAATTTTAGATTTCATGCATGCATCTATATTTTACTTGAACATTAACTAGAACTCTTTCGAGATTAAAATTCAGATCTATGCATGCAACAACATATCAACTATATGTTCTAAAACTAAATCTAAAATTAAATTTAAGATTTGAAGATCTATCCATACATCTTATGTATCAAGAAAAAAATTGATTTTAATTTTTTTTAAAAATATGTATATCAAAATTCAGCATATCAAAAGTCGTGGCTCTGATACCACTATTGGAATTCGGTGTTTGGTGCATGCACGTGTGTTTCAAAACTTTATTTTCTAAACACCACAGTGGAGAATAAGATTAAAATAATTTTAATCTAAATTATACATGTATAAAAATATAAAACCACATGGATCTATCTCATATGCTGAAATTCAAATTGTGATCAAATCATATATCTATTTCGTAATTTTTTTCTTCAAAACTGGATCTGAAAGAGATGAGACTCTCTGTTAGCCACACAAATATCTGACCTCTAGAGTATCCACTCAAAATCAATTTGGAATAGCCCTCTATAATTTAAATTTTAATTTTTCAAAATTCATCCTGTTGAATCTGAATGAAGTCTAGATCGCAATCAACACTTGATCTTTCTCCTTGATCTTCTTTTTCAACTCTTCTCTAGAGTTTTTCTTTATTATGTGCTACTACCAGATGCTAGAAACTAACAAAGAAGAGGCACCCAAACTTCTTTGGGCATGGACTCCTTGGGACGCATGTCCCAAGGAAGGGGTGTATAGAACACCCAAGAGAAGAGAAAGGGAGAGGAAGAGAGGGCATGGGGAGAGCCTTTGAGTGTGAGGGATTGCTACTTTTGATGCTCTAAGGACCTTAAGGGAGATCCCTTTAAATAGGCATATGCATTGAGTCCTATTCAATCATAAAATAAAAGTCCTACTTGCATTAAAATTTCTATTAATTTAAGTTATCCAACTTACATTAGTAAGCCCATTAGGTGTCAACTATTGGAGCCCTTGTACCCATAATTAGACACCCTCTTTTGCACCCAAGAGACATCCCATACAAAAATCAAAGGCCCTTTAATTAATAGACACGTCCAAATTGATCAAATCAAAATGGCACCCCATAATAACTATCAAGGAGATTTATAAGGGACTTGCACCCTTAATTTATGTGATCCATAACCTTAGATACCCAATAATTAAAGTCTCATAAATCTTATTCATAAGTTATTAGTAGGTAATTAAGTTAGAATTAACTTATCAAATAAGTAATCCTAATAGAAAGAGAAATTGGGTCCAACCATATGCTAATAAGATTATTATGGACCCAATGGGTTTCTCTAAATTCAATTGACACTTCATAAGCTCAATTACTTATTTCAAGCCTAATCTCTTTGTTGTGTGATCTCATAGGTTCAATTTTATCTGGTAGTGAGATATACAATGATCTCTATCATCGTATCATTGAAACTCTTTTCAATGGATCAGAATAATTTCACTCTAACTCAACAAAGATTGTAGATCCGAAACAATCCTAGTCAGCTCTCACAATCTATCAATGACACCTAGCAGTATGTAGTGGCAACCTAGTAGAACTGAAATGAACCTTTAGATGTAGTTAACGTGTAATTTAGTCCCTCTATCATGAGTCCCGACTAAATGGCAATTCATGGATAAATCGTCAAACCTCAACATCAGTCATATGATAGATTGATTAGTTCAAGTTCAGTTGTGACTTCTATAAAAAAAAATTTCATCAATCACACAACTGTAGCCACAGACTCTTGGACTTAGCCTCTCAAATCTCATAAGACTACTCTTCTCTATCAAGATCGATAGATCCTATCTTGATGCGCACCCCACTCCTACAGTGGACCAACTGTCGCCAACATCCACTACAAGAGCTCATTGAGATCCATGTTTATGTGTCAATCAAACTCCAGCAGTCTCACTGCAAGTAGCAATACCATCTCAAGTCAAAGGATCAGTCATACAACTACAGCATCGAGACAATCACTGATGATTGAATAGAAATTCAAGTAATCTCTCATATTATCACGCTCAGTGCCAGTTGTTCTCTAACAATCATCTATACTTGTCACCTTGTGTCTCTACACAGTAGACTAGAGACCCGTCTTTCCTGAAGGAAGCAATTTGTGCACCAGTCTGTCCAGATCCATCATCATCTTCATGATGATCCTATGATCGAGAGTATTTAGGAATTAAATACATATCTTTAATTCTCAACACTTTGAGAATATGTATCGAAGCTAATTTCATGGATAATTCGAGGATACATCACACTTGAATAAAAAAAAATATCCTTTTATTGATCATATCAATATATTAAGTATAAATTTATGTCCTAGATATATTACAATGTGTCAGCCATATTAGCTTCTAGGACATACATCTAACATAGGCCTGAGTGTGATTTGACTAATCTGAGCATTGATCTGAAGGTATATCATGATGGTCATATGATGAATAACAATTTCAATACATAATAGACACCAGATGTGTGGCATCTTCAATGCCTATTTGAAATATTGGACTCATTATCACGCACCTTAATGAGAGGCTATGACCAAGTTATCCCATAACTTTATTATTTTATGGATCTAATAATTTAAAAATTTGATTTCATTAATCTGAAAATAAGAGAAAAAAATAATCTGCAAGTTGCAAATCCTCCCACTGACTTCACCAAGTCATGTAAAGGATTAAATAAAAGCTGGTCTAAAGATATCTAAATCAGTCACACTGATTCACCTTAATGGCATGGGTCTGCACGAATCGACTAGTGACCTAATCAAAACATAAGCTATCATGTTGGTCAGATAAGTGAGAGTAGTAGGAGGGATGTGCCCTTAACTCACTGTAGATGCATCTAGGTGAATAACTTTCAATTAAAAATCACTTGATCGAATTTGCCAAACTTATCTTAGACACCAACTGGATAATTAGTTTCGATTTGGTTCACCAAAAGATTCGGACTCAACCATGGAGCCATGATCATAGTCCATTTATTAGGATCAAACATATGGACTTGATCAAACTTCAACTATTGAGATTGATTTAGAGAAATACTGACCTAATCTAATTCAATACTTGATTAGATTTAATCAATTTTTCTACTTGATCCATATGTATTTCTAATCCTAGGTCTAACTGATTAGAAAGACCTAATTCAAGCTAACCCTTTGCCCATCAATTTATGTGGTATCTTAATGATCTTCAATTCTCAAATCTAGATCATTCAAAGTTTAATTCAAAATTAAGTATGTAAAATGTGTGTTTCAGTCTGTAGAACTATTCTATAAAGGTTTCAGATGAAGTATACCATATATTTTAATCCATAAAAATAATTTTTTATAATATATTTAATAATTAAACATATATAGATATGATCTAAATTTTATACATACATCTAATGTAACTTTTAGATTAAATTTTATACATACATCTAATTTTATACATACATCATGATAACTTTTAGATTAATATCGATTACATCTTATGTAACATACAATTCAGATCTAAAATAATTTTATATTTAAATTTTATCCTATTGTAATGAATCATAAATTACTTTAAATCTAATCTAAATATATTTATGATTAAAATAATATATAAAAATTTATTTATTTTTTTTTTATGAAACTAGATCACAATGACACCCCTACACGTCATAAGAGAACCCATCAAATAGGTAAAAGAGAGATTAATCTCTTCAATCTCCTATGATCAGATGATCTGATGATCTCATCAATCTGAGTACTAGGCTATTAAGATCTAAAATCTAATTTATATATAATTACATCAATATATAATTATTGATAAAATAATTTTATATCATGAACATATCCTTGATCTTATCAATTATGTTCTTCATCTAATCTAATTAGATTTGATGCATCATATACATCATATCAAATCTAAAATATATCTTATATTGATTATAAAATATTAATTTCAGATTTGATATCATATAAAAAATTAATTAGATACAAACATGAATGCATAAGGAATAAATTTCTGATAAAATCTATTTTCGTACAATGCTAAATTCTGATAGGATTCAGATCTAAATATCCATCAAAATAGATTCAATTCAGATCTAAAATAAACTCTACTTCATAATATTAAAATTTTATTAAAATAAATTTTAAAAAAAATTAATTCATATTATTATTTCATCAAAAATTCAGCAATAGTAGAATTTTGTTATAACAAACTTATAACAATCTTAATCAACAATTGATTAGGCTCATCTAATCCAATAAAAATTAGATTAAAAATTTTATATAAATAAATTTAAATTAGATTTAATGTATTAAAAAAAAATTTAATTACATCTTATGTAATTGATCCCAAAAAATTTAGTTATGTATGTATATATTTTATATCTGCTCTGATACTAATTGAAGGGAAGAGAAACTATTTTTCTTCAGATGACCCAGGTTGCATCTAAAAATTTTTTTATTAATCTATATGAATAAAAATTAAATTTTTATCTAATTAGTAATAAAATAAGAGATCAAATCTAAAATAATCTGATATAAACTTTCACAGAGGCCTGGATGTACAGACCCTCTACTTCGCATGCATGCCAAACGCTGTAGGAAAGCAGGATGAACTCTGATCTTCGTAACCCAATCAAATAAGGAAGGAGATATGCTAGTATGATACCTCACACCAGTAGGTGGGACACCCAAGGAGGGCCAACACCCAAGGGAGAAGGGGCGGCACCAAAGGGGAGAGGCTAAGGAGAAGAAGAAGGGCTTCTCTCTTCACACGCCTCTCTCTCTCTCTTTCCCTCTTCTTTCAATCTGATTTATTTTCTATTTTTCTATACATCCATAGATAGAGACCCTCTCTATATATAGATGAATCTCATGACTCAATAAGTATAGGAGTCTTAACTCAAATCTAATTGAATCAGTTCAATATTTATGAAAGAAGGATTCCTACATGAGATAAAATTGCCATCACTTATGATAACCACTTTGCACCTACTCCCTCACGCACATGGGATGCCCCAAACTAGCACCATTTTAGGTGTTGGTTGATCCACATGAGAGAAAAATTTTAGTGCAAGTAGAATTTCTCATATCTCATCTAAAATGGATCCGATTCGAATCCAATGTGAAGCTGGTTCGAAATAATTTTGAAAGACTGTCAATCTCAAACTCTCTAAGATTTTTGTACCAAATCTAACTTAGATTTTTAGATCTAATTAAGCCTAATCAATTCAGATCTAATCTAAAATTAATCAGTACTTAAATTCAATCTTTCATATGCTCCATGGATCATAGATCAGAAACTGTTCATCTCCGAGATCGAATCTGAACCTCATGTGTAGTGCTAGCTAGACATAGTCAACTCTTCAATCTCATTTGATCGATAACTTAATTCTCAATCAAGTGAGCTTATATGTTCAATCAAATCAAGTACTTCCAAATTGGATATATAAATATAGGCCAATTCCTTCCTACTTTGTCTGATTTGTGTGTGTGATTCCATTGGTTCAAACACTAAGCTGATAGCACAGGAATCAATTTCTGCACTAATCGAGATACCATCTAGCAATAGTTCTCAACATCCAGATAGGTCGAATTATCAAAAAAAAAATATTTCAGAATCCATACACATGGTTACCACATAATTCTTCTTTTTGACCTTGAATGCTCTAGGATGGTCTCAGATTAACTATAAATCGAGATTGCTTCATCCACATTGTAGTTCAACCTTTCAAATCTATCTTATGGATTATCCTGGCTAAGGTTTTGCTAAATTAAAATATAGCGATACATCAACTCAATAATTTGGAGGGGTCAATCCCATCTTGATCCATACACAGACTTTGCAAATACTTGACTATACCCAGTAGCCTTCTATCACTGTATTAAATATCTAGATAGTCCGGTATCAAAGTACAGTGAGTCACTTGCAAGTCACTATGGTGATCTCAAGTCTGAAGGACACTTATAACCATGTGCTTTGTGAGCAGCTCTTGACAATAGAATGCTCAATAGGTGAGTCACTTATTCTGTGATGATGTACTCCTATATCTTATCTATATGCCATACCAGTGTCACCACACTCTTTGATTAAGAAGACAACCAATCCATATGGTACACAATGACCTCCACTAGATAAATGTCATCATCCTTTAATGACGTATCATTTGATCATGAATATATTTAAGAACTATATGATAAATCTTTTCTTTATCGTACACTAACATAGTTCTAAGGACTTCATCACAGCACAAGAGTTCAAGAAAGATGTTACTTTATGATGAAAAATATCAAAATAACTTTTATTCAATGATCAATAATTCATATACAAAGGAGAACTCAATTATCACACGATTGATTTTAAGACATAATTTTTAATAGATTCACTATAGGAGTAGAGTACGTACTTAGATAGGATCTATCGATCTTAACAGATAAAGAGTAGTACTATGAGATTTGAGAGTCAGAGTCCTTAAGTCTGTGGCTATAGTAACGTGATTGATGGAAAGAAGCTTTCATAAGTTTTACATTATAGACTCGAGCTAATCGAATCATTCATATGACAGATATTGGGGTTTGACGATTTTTATAACCTCCATCTTGTTGAAACTCATAATAGAGAAATTGAATCATATGGTAACTACACCTAGAGGTTCTACTTTCTATTCTATTGGATTGCGACCACATGCTACTAGACATCACTAATGGATTGTGAGAACTCACTAGGATCATTTTGGATCGATGATCCTTGATGGGTGTGAGTTTAAAGTATTCTAACCCATTGAAAGAAGTGTCAATGATACTATGATAGAGATCATAGTATATCTCACTACCAGATAGATTAAAATCTATAAGGTCACACATAAAAGAGATTCTTGACTGATTAGATAGTTGAGTTATGATTGAGAATCATAATGAAAATTAATTATCAATATGATTGATAAAACAAAAGTTGCAATCAAAAAATTTGCTAAGTATTAGTGAATCGTAAGAGGATCAATTAGCAATTGAATTGCTGTCTGGCTCAATCTGATTGAGCTATGAGGTTCAAATCAGATCTAATTAAATTAGATTTAATTTAATTCTTAATTATATTAAAAATTAACTTAATTTAGGTATAACCTAATCCTAAATTGGTTAGGATTAAATTAAATTTAAATCAGCCCTTAAAGAAATTCCAGTTAGACTAAGATTCTCTCTCCTTGCACCACCCATATTCATGCCTAGAAAGGGGATTGCCCCTTCATTTTTGCTCCACCAAAGGACCATGCCTAACCCCTCTCCATGCTCTCCTTTTCTTCTCTTTTTGATAAGGATCAAATTTGATTTGATCTGGTTTTGATTGCATTAAAGTTGGAGTCCTAGTTTGATTTTGTTTGATCTTGTCAAGACCTAGTCTTACCCTAACTACTTGGATGCCTATTTAAAGAGGGGCTTTAGGATGTGGAGACCTGATATTAGATCAATTTTAGGCATGGGTTTTGAGCATGGGACTCCTCTTTGGGCATGGGATCATAGAGAGAAGAGAGAAGAAAAAAGGAAGAAAGGGTTCGTATAGTTTCTTCTTCCTAATCTTCTTCCTCCTAGTCTTCTTCTTCTTTGAGAGAGTCTTAGAGATTGAAGAAGATCCTAATCAATCATCAAAGAAGTGATCTCTACAAGAAAGCTAGCATCTCAGAAGATCAAAGAGCCTCTAATCAGATCAAGCCTCATGTGAATACCTGTAGAGGCCGGGCACATGCACGGCTACACCAAAATCTGAGACATCCTCAGATCCAGATCTGAAAAAGGAGTTCAGTGATTCAAGTATGTAATTCAATCATAAAATTATTTTATTCTCTAAAATCAGATGCTCTTAATCTTGTTTATCATCATATAAACTAGATCCATAGGTATTTGATTTAGATCTATGTGTGCATAGAATTAAATCTAATTTAATCTAATCTTTCACTGCTTGTTTTTCATAATTATTTTGAAATCTATATGTAAAATACTTAAATTCTAATAGTATGTATAAAAGGTTAGTGGGAGTGCTGTCACATTCTTCAAAAGATGGTTGTCTAAAAAATTCTCCATGAAAAACCTAGTGGGGACATCCTATATTCTAGGAATAAAAATCTATAAAGATAAATTTAAAAGGATGCCTAGACTTTCATGAAAAATATACATAGAGAAAGTATTGAAGAGGTTCAGCAGGGAGAACTCTAAAAGGGGACTACTACCCTTTAGACATGGTATCACTCTCTCTAAGAAGATGTGTCCAAGCACATCTGAGGAGATTGAGCACATGAGCAGGATCCCTTATGCTTTGGCTATAGGGAGCCTCATGTATGCCATATTATATACTCAATCTGATATTGCTCTTACTGTGAGCTTCACAAGTAGGTATCTATCGAATCCAGATGAAGAGCACTAGATAGCTATGAAGAATATCCTTAAGTACTTGAAAAGAATTAACAATCTATTCTTGATCTTTAGAAGAGGATCGGAGTTGTGGGTTGAAGGATACACTGATTCAGACTTTGTGTCTGATCCTAATGATAGAAGGTCTACATCAAGGTGTGTGTTTGTATACAATAGTGGTGCTACTAGCTGGAAAAGTTCTAAGCAACCTTCATTGTAGATTCGATGATGGAAAATGAGTATATTGCTACCTCGGATGCTGCAAAAGAAGCCTTTTGGTATAAAAAATTCATCATGAAACTTGGAATAATAACATTAGATGCCATCATACTATACTCAATAACAACGGCACCATAGCACTTGCTAAGGAGCCCAGGTCTCATCAAAGGTCCAAGCACATCAAGTAGTGGTTTCATATTATACGTGACTATCTCGAGAAAAAATACATCAAGGTGCAAAGAGTAGACTCCATGGATAATGTGACAAACCCACTGACAAAGCAGTTGAGCTAGCTGAAGACTAAAGTCTACCTTAAGAAGATGGGACTTAGGTTAGTGGCCAATTAGCTTTAGGTCAAATGGGAGATTGTTAGATGTATGCCCTAGAAGCCAGTATGACAAATACATTGTAATTATTCTAAGATATATATTTATATTTAAATAATTAATTTATCAAAAAAATGAGTTTTTTCTATCCATTTTTGTGTAATGTATTCGAGAATCGTTCAAAAAATTAATAACTTAAAGACACATTCCCAGGAGTTAAGAATTAGAGACATATGTAATTAATTCTTAAATTACTCTCGATCGATGGATCATCATAAAGACAGTGACTGATCCGATTAGATCGGCACACGGATCGCTTTCTTCGAGGTAGACGAGTCTCTAGTCTATAATGTGGCGATATTGAGCGAGAGTGTGGGTGGTTGCTAGAGAATATCAATAGTGAGCATGACCATATGAAAAATCACATGGATATCTACTCACTCGTCAGTAATCTTCTCGATGCTATAGTGGTGTGAATGGTTCTTCGACCTGTGATACTTTGGTTGTTCATAGTGGGATTACTATATTTTGACTGCACAAAAATATGGCCTCTTAACCACTTGAGTCCTTATACTATATGTTGGCTACAATAGGTTCATGATGGGAGTAAGGTACGCACCTAGATGGGATTTATCAACCTTAGTAGATAAGGAGTTGTCCTATGAGATTTGAGAAATTAAGTCTTTAAGTCTATGGCCATAACAGGGTGATTGATGAAAAAAATTTTCATGAGTATCACGATTTGGACTTGAGCTAATCAAATTTTTTATATGACGGATGCTGGGATTTGACGAGTCTTCCATAACCTCCATCTTGATTAGAACTTATGATAAAGGAACTAAATCACACAATAACTATACCTAAGGGTTCTATTTATTCTATTCTGCTAGATTGCCATCACATGCTGCTAGACGTCACTAGTAGATTGTGAGACTTCACTAAAATCATTCTAGATCGATGATCCTTGTTAGGTGAGAATTGAAAATATTCCAATCCATTGAAAGATATTTCGATAATACAATGATGGAGATCATGGAATGTCTCACTATCAAATAGAATAGATCTATGGGATCACACACAAAAGAGATTTGATTAGATCAAACAGTTGGATCATGGTCAAATTATCAATGTGATTGATGATTTGGATCAACTTGTAAAAGTTACAAGTAGAGGATCAGCTAATGGTTAGCAGGAATGACTCAATTTGATGAGATCAAGTTGGAGATCAAATTTTAAAAAATTAAATCAGATTTAATTTGTTTGGGCTTGACTTAATTGGGTATTTGGATTTCAAATTTGAATCATAATTAGATGAGGATTGAGTCAGGAATGAATTAAGCTCGAATTGAGCCTGAATTGAACCAAAATTGCATTAGATGCTAGAGTCCTAATTTACTAGGACTCTCTCTCTTCCCTCATGCCTAATTAAGGCACCAATATCAGATTGGCATCATCGTACGAGAAAAGGAGGGAGTGGGGGTGCACATCCATGTGTTGGTGCCCCCTCCTGAGAGTCTCTCTCTATCCACTCTTATCCTTATCCATTCATTTAAGTTTGAATTTGATTTAAAACTTAAATTTTAAACTCCAGATAGATAGGATAAGGGGATGAGGTGTTAGATTTAAATAAGTATTTTGGGGTGCCACACATGAGTGAGATGAGAATTTTACGTAGTTTTCATCGGAGGAAATTTTGTGAGAGGCGCCCCTACTTCTCTTCTACACCCCATCTTCTTCTAACATCCCACCCCCTGATGTGCCAATAGAGAGAAAAATCAAAAAGAGAGAAAAGATAAGAGAGAAGGGAGTTCTCTCGTTGCATCTCCACTTCCTCCAATCCTGCGCGAAAGGAGTTCACGGTAGATCCTCAAATTGTCTTCTACAAGAGTCGAAGAAGGAAATCCAATTTGAACAAGCGAGATCTGCAAGAGAGCTAATATCTCGATGATCTCAGATGCTTCTGATCTGTATCAGCCCATGTGGATACCTGTAGAGATCGGATGCATGTGCAGCTTCATCGAAACATGTAAATATCTTCAGATCCAGATTTAGGAGTTTAGCGCTATAGATAGGTGATCTGATCATCAATTTTATTTTTATTTTTGAAATCAGATGCATGCTCATCTTATCTTCATCATATGAACTAGATCCATAGATGTTAGATGAGATGTAGATTAAAATAGTTTTAATATAATCTTCTGCTGCATATTTCAAAAAATTTTAAAAATTCTACATGCATGACACCATAAAACCGAATAATGAGATCCTTTACTTCTTATATGGCTGTCACTTTGGCTTCCCATGTATTTGGCAAATATCTTAAAACCTTGCAAACAAGCTCATTATTAGTATATGTTTTGCCAAGATCATTCAAAGCATTAATAATATTAATAAATCTTAAGAACAAATCAGAAATATATTCATATTATTTCATTTTGAATAATTCATATTTGTGAACAAGCAAATTAATTTTAGACTCTTTAATTTAGCTTGTTCCTTTATGAGTTATTTCTAATCTGTCCTAAATCTTTTTTATAGACGTACAAGTTAATATTCTATTAAATTCATATATATCTAATGTGTAATATAAAACATTAATAACCGTAGCATTTAGCTCAACCATCTTCATATCATGCTCATCCCAATTCACTTCAGATTTGGGGACATCAAATCCATCTTCTCTAATTATAGGAGTGTGTAGGTCATTGATTATAACTCTTTAAAGTTGATAATTTAGTGCTTGAATAAATATTCTTATTCTAATTTTTTAGAATGTATAGTTGGCGTCATTAAAAAGATGTGGTCTCAAAGTTGATTATCTTTCTGCAAATGAGAAACCATTGAGGTTGCCATGATCTTTGGCTCTAGACCACTAGGTCAATAACAAATATAAGAGCATCTACTCGATACCAAATGTTACCCAGAAAGATTAGCAACACAAGAGAGGTGAATGAATTGACTTTAGCAAAATTTACAATCTAAATAATTAAGTACTTCAAATTAATCTAACTTATGTGATTGTGAAGTGAATGCAAAGAGCTATAATGAAATTAAGATATTGAAACAACCAGACTAAAATTAAAAGCAAGTAAAAAAGTAAGACAGTAAAGCAAGGAAGAAATAAGGCACAACACAAACACAAAAAAATTTATGGTGATTCGATACAACCCCACACCTACATCCACTTTTCAAGCTTTTCTTAAAAATTCTACTATAATTAGCTTGATTATAGTGCATTTATTTTACCTAAGATCACAAACAATCTAGTTGATTTTTTGGGATCACCAACCAAAGTCGTATATCGATTATTTTTTGGATTCACAATCAATCCAGTTGGTTTTCTGAGCTTACCAACCAAAATCTATATATCTAATTTTGAGCTTGGACAGGCCTAACCCTAAGTTTTTTTCATCTCAAAAAAACTTATAAAGAAACCCAAAATACAAGAGATAGAAAATTTCAACACAAATATAAAGACAAAAGAAAATTCTTTAAGCTCGAAGAAGATGTTGAAACACAGCTCTTTTGAAGCTCTGCTTCTCTTCTTTTGAAGCTTGAGAGGATTTAGTTGATGAAGGTGAAGATCACTCTTGAAAGCACATGGAAATCTTTTGCATAAAAACTTCCTCTCTCTTTTTCAAGGATATTCAATGTTCGCTCACTTGAATAATATATTTTTCTCTTTAATCCTATTCACTTGCTTTTAAATGATTCTTTAGCCTGTTGTAGGCTTGAAAGTGGTTGGATAAGGAGTTCTGACCATTGGAAGGCTTGAACTAGCCATTGGTGTGGAGAAATAGCCATTGGAGATCTAATCTAAATTTTTGCAAAACTAGCCATTGGGCTTTGAGTCGACTCGGATAGGATTCGAGTCGACTCGAATACCATTCGAGTCTACTCAACCAACTGTGAGTCTACTCGAGTCCATTTTCTCAAGAATATAGCTTTTCATCTTTCTTTAAAATCTTTGACTCAGATAATTCAAGTCGACTCGAGCTGTCTGCAAGTCCACTCAAATTTTTATAAATCCACTCGAATTTTTTATGCTAAAAAATTATTTCTATCTTTTATATGGAGTTGATTTGGATGGGATTCAAGTTGACTCGAGTGCATGCTGGGTGTAACTTGAGTATACCAAAATGTTGCTTTCTTCTATTCTTCTAGTCAAGTCCACTCGAATAGGATTCAAACCGACTCGATACCCATCAGCTGAAATTTTTTGAATATTTTTCGGTAAGAGTGGCTTTTTGACTTTAACTTTTGAGTACCTTTTTCACTTGATTTCTATGGTCTTTCACAATATGTAGGCTTCCAAAAACTTTTTGTTTGAGATTTATTTAGGCATTTAGATCCATTCTTTTGATACTTTAAAGTTTTTTTGAAATATAAACTTTATCAAATCTTTAGTTCTATTATATACTCAAATATTTTATTATCATCAAAATCGATCCCTAGGGTCAACATAATCAAATTTCAATGGTTGGATTAATATTCAAATGCAGATATAGAATTAAGCATTATAAAGCAAATCATGCCATATGAAAAGCTGCTAGAGTAGAGGTACTTCCGGCTCAACTTACAAGGTATAGGAAAACTCACCTATTGAATTAAGCACAACACTGATGGTTATTCATTTAAACCAACATAGATGACATTTATACTATCAAACATATGAAGGGTTCGTAGGTTTGTTGGGCCTAACTAAGGTTCCACAATTCAAAACTCTTCCAAATCCCAAATTTGCTGACCAGTGGCTAGGACACCTCGAACCTTAATCTAATCCTCATGTTCCCATCTATCCCCCAGTCTAAGTGTAATTGGAACAAGGGGGTTGTAATTACCTTAGTGGTGGAATTTATCCTTAAAACTTGATGCGCCTATAAGATCTGCTACTCCAACCTCTCCTAGATCTGCAAGAATCAAAAATTGGGTTAGCGATAGATAGGATGAGAGAAAGACAAAGAGAGGGGGAGATAAAAGAGGAAATAGAGTGAGGGGGGAAGATAAAGAAGGGTTATCTCATCTCAGCCTATGGCATGGCTGTGGGAAAGGTAAGGAGCCAACCTCTTGCCTCTCATGCACCCAAGTACAATGGTAAAGGGAGGTCACCTACCACAAAACAATGATAGCAAGGTTGATGGTGACAGAGGAAGGAAAATAAAAAATCTAGAACAATGATCTTAGCCATACTAATGGGAGAAGAGGAGTGAGAATATCTGAGGAGCTAGCTCAATTCCAACATAGCAGTAGGGTTGAAAGTGGATCGAATAATATCAATCCGAATCTATTTTCGTATCCGAATCTATTTAGATTTGGATAGAAATTTGAGCATCCGACTAATATTCTATCTGTATCCCTATCTATCAAAGAAAAATGTACATGAATATAAATAAATAATTATCCGATCTATATTCAAATATCTGATTCTATTTGTAACTCTATTTAATTTTTATAGCACTCATTATCTTTTAAAGAAAATATATAATTATATTAACATACTATTAATTAGATTTACCATCCACTAATTAATATCTATGATTTTGCAGTTATTGCAGCCAATCCCTGAGTAAGCCAGAGTTCGATGATGAGCAACCTGCAAAATAAGTCCACACTGATCAGAATTGTATTCGACAGAGAACTTTCGATGCCTAACTCAATGGGGAGTGATGAACAGGATAGTTGAAAGTAGATTTTAGTAGAATACTAGCCTAGAAGTGTCTTATCCTCGTGTTCCCTTACCTCCCCTTTATATAGACAATCTGGGTGTAACTATCTATGATGGTTAGGCATGTAGGATCCTGCTTATTCTAACATTATGTGATCATTGGGTGGACAGTTAATATCCACCAATAATTATGATGAGCAGCCGTTATATGCTCTTTGCACTAGCGATTTTTGATATACCAACTGTGTGTCGGTGATGTGGGCAGACTGACTATATTTTGATGCTTGTAATATGCTGACTCGCCATCAATTTATGACTCTGATATACCAACTTGCTATTGGTTATGTCAAACGAGTCGTTATGGTTGAATTGAAATCGTCAGAAAAGTCGATTGAAAATTATCGATTGTCATCGATGTACCGACTGATAGTCAGATGTTCGTATCTATGGCACTGATAGATAGTCAAACGATGAGCCTTATAGATATTATAGTTGAAATAAAACTCATTCGGCAGTCTAATTTTGACAGTTCATTACCAGATACCAACACATAGTCAGAAGGTCGATCGTGAATCGGAGGAAGCAGGTCCGATTGGCGCCAGTCAGTAGCACCTTCATCTGCATGTTCATATTTATACGCATGCTCAAGAAGTTTAGCATATATCCGAGAGATGATCTTATCTAGGAAATATGTAAATCTAGATCTCTCAAACCTCTCTTCTGTTGAGATGCGCAGGGATTTCATACATGTATTTCAAAATTTTTTAGTAAAAAAATATTAGATTAAACTATTTAATCTATAAATATATGCATAAGATCTAATTTTAAAACTCCTATAAATATATTGATGATATAAATTTATATGCACAAAAATCTGAATCTAAAATGACAAGTATGTGAACCAAAAATAGCATTTAGTAATAGATCTAATCTATCACTTCTAGGATTTTGAACCCAATACCTGAGCATGGATAGTCAAACTCCATGATCAAAAATATAGATCTAAAGTCTTCTCTGGTTGCTCATAGCTGCACAAACATCCGGTCTCTACGGATGGTCCACACGAAGCCCCTCGAACCGATCAGCCCTCTATAGGAGTATTAGCTCGTGCAGTCAACTTCTGATGGCAAATCTAACTTGATCTTCTTCTTCGATTGTCTTTGATTTTTTTGATGTCGAAGATAGATTAGAAGAGGATGCTGGATGGTGGAGAAAAATTAGATGAAGACTCTCTTCTCTTTAATTTTTTTCTCATCCAAAAATCTAGAACAGTTCTAGGTCTCTCACCCGAGAGGAGAAAGGTCTCCTCTTTTGTTCATGCCAAGGAAGATAGAAACCCACCCAAAGCTCACATTGCAAAGAAGGATTTTTGCCCCACTTTCTCTCTGGTATCTCACAGTGAAAAGCTCTCTTCTTTTGGCACACAAAATTGTGGCCTTTTTAAGATTGTCGCATAAACCAGATAAGACAGGATAAGGGCTAAAGTTTGTTGCAATTCAAATTATTTTGAATTTTAATTTAACTCTAACTTTTTTTCATCCTTATCTAACTTAAAGAGAGACTTACCAAAAAAAATTAGGCACAAAAATCAATTGAAAGACTTCTTTTTCTCGTACACAATGGGCACCTTCAGAAACTGCCAACGTATGGAAGGATATGGATAAGGTTTTAAGTTGAAATTCAAATCAATTTGAATTAAATCAAAATCAATCAATTTCTATCCTTAATAGGCGATAAAAAAAAGGTTATTTTTTGATTTTCTCACATACAAACTAATTTTATATGGTGAGAAAAGGTATGAGATAATTTAGGTGGCACAAGGGATAGAGTCCTATTCATTTGGGACTCTAGGGATTAACCAATTGGATTTCTTTCAAATCCAATCCAATTAGACCCAAATAAAATATGATGAACCTAATCTAATTAGGCTCCTATAATTTTAATTAAATTTTATCAAATTAATAAATTAATTGAGCTATAGATCCGATCAAATCAGGATCATTTCTCTCTTACCGATTAGGTCATCTTATAACCTAATCAGACTTGACCTGATTGAATCCAATTCAATCAAACTTGATCTAGACTTTAATGCTCAATCAAATTAAGTTAATTAATGATATAATCACTAATTAATCCTCCATTAATGATAGAGTTTAAGTCTAGTGGGACTCTTTTCTAGAGTCTCCATCCAGTGGACTCTTCAGCAGAGCCCCCGTCCATTGGGACTCTTCACCTGAGTCTCCGTTTATTGGAACTCTTTAGATTAGTCATATGATCAGAGAAAAACTTTTAATGTGTGTGATCCCATAAGTTTGAATCTAAGTCAGTAGCACAAAAACTGATTCCTGTACCAATCGGAGTAACCATCTAGGAATGATACCCGACGTCCGATATGCCAAATGTATGCAAAGCAATACTCAAGAATCTATTCGGATATAGTTACTATATAATTCATCACTTTCACCTTTGATGCTAGGATGACTTAGAGTTTAAACTATCAACTCTTAATAGTACATCCATTATGTATCTCAATCTAATAAATCCTGTAACTCCTCACAAGGATTGCCCTGGCCAAGGTCTTACTAAATTGAAACACAAAGCATTCTCTCCAATCTCTTGGAGTGGTCAATTCTATCTTAACTCACGCACCGATTTTATAAGTACTTGACTGTACCTAGAAACCTTCCAATCCTGAATTAAAAATTCAGGTAGTCTGGCATCAAAGCACAGTGAGTTGCTTGCAAGTCACTATGGTGATCTCAGATTGGAGGGACACTTATACCCATATCCCTTCGGAGTGACTCTTGACAGCAGAGTGCTCTAGAGTTGGTCATGTTCAGTGAAATATACTCCTACATTTCATCTGCATGCCATACCAACATCTCCATGCTCCTTGATTAAGAGGACAACCAACCTATATGGTGCACAACGACCTACACTTGATATTTCTATCATCCTAGTAATAGCATATCATTTGGTCATGAACTCATTCAAGGACTCAACGATAAATCCTCCTTTATCGATTTAAAATAGTCCTAAAAATTTTTATCATAACACAGAAATTTGATATAGAAGATGTACAAGCTTATGATAAAAATTATCAAATAAATAATTTATTAATTTAATTCATATATAATTACATCAAATAGTACAACCATCAACAGACTGATAATTAGCTTTGAGACATATTTTTCAACAACTCCACTTGTACTAAAGTCAATCAGTACAGTATCATATATCCATCTTCATTTTATGATCTTCAAACTCCTTTACTGCAAGGGCTTTAGTTAATGGGTCGGTCAGGTTTTTCTTTCCGTCGATCTTCTAAAAATCGATATCACCTCGATCCACGATCTCTCGAACAAGGTGGTAGTGATGTAGAATATGCTTTGTTTGCTGATGTGCCTTCGCTCTTTTGCCTGAGCTATGGCTCCAGTATTATCACAATAAAGTAGAACTGGATCATCAATGGAGGGTGCCACTCCAAGCTCGATGATGAACTTTCTCAGCCACACAGCTTTATTTGCAACATCGGATGCCGCGATATATTCTACCTTGCATACTGAATCGGCTACGGTGTGCTGCTTAAAATTTTTTCAGTAGACAGCTCTACCATTTAGGGTAAAGATGTATCTCGATATGCTTTTGCTATCATCATGACCTGACTGAAAATTGAAATCAATATATCCCATGAGTTTCAAGTCAGATTCTCCATAAATGAGTCATTGGTCCTTAGTATTTCTTAAATACTTAACGATGGTTTTTACAACCTTCCAATGGTTCTCACCCAGATCTGATTGGTATCTGCTCACTACTCCTAGTAAGTATGTCACATCCAATCTTGTACATGTCATGGCCCACATTATAGAATCTACTGCTGAGGCATATGGAATTCTACTCATACACTCTCTCTTTTGAGGGGTTGTCGGACAATCCTTCTTCAAGAGAAAAATTTCATGGCTTATCGAAAGATAGCTTTTCTTGAAATTCTTCATGCTGAACCATTTCAGCATAGTACCTATGTACGTTGATGAGAGAGTCCGAGCAGCCTCTTAGATCTATCCCTATAGATCTTCATCCCTAGGATATAGGCTGCTTCTCCTAGATCCTTCATGAAGAATTGTGATGACAGTCACACTTTTGTTTCCTATAATGCAAAGACATTGATACGCTCGTGATGTTGTTTTTAGGATGCCATGATTATCAATCTAATTCTGACTTCAATAAAAATTAAAAATACGTAGAGAGTAGCGAGTCGGATCGAATGCATAGAGAAGATAGGATTTTGATTTAAAATCTTTGATTTTAGAAAAAAAAATAAAATTTCAATAAAAGTAATTTTAAGTCAGAAAATAAGAATTAAAAGTATGAAAAATAAATTCGATACTAAGATCTACTATTTAGATCCTAGCTTCTACTTACAATAAAAATAAATAATAAAAATTTAAAAAATATAAAATAAATTGATACTAAGATCTACTAACTAGATCCTAGCATCTAATTACAATAAAAATAAAAAATAAAAATTTAAAGTGCAAAAAACTAAATTTTTCATTAACTAAAATTAAAATTCAAGTATAAAAAATTTAAAAAGAATAATAAAATAAAATAAAATTAAAATTAAAATAAAGATCTAAAGTTGATCAGCTCAGTCTCATCGAGAAGATGGTTGATGACCTCTTCTTCTTTCTTCGTACTTCGTAGAACGAACCGACTTCTCTTCTTCTTTCTCTTGGGTTCTTAAACCTATCTAATTCTTTTTCTAAATTTTTTTAGTCTTTCCACTGATTTTTTCTTCTTTTAAGACTTATTCCCGAACTTCTTATTTATAGATAAATTTTTTTATCTTTTTTTATCACAAAAAGAGTCTTAAAACCCTTAGAAATCGTAATATATCCTTAAATTAATTTCTGACCATCGATTGCCTTTGGACTAGATCAGCCCAAAAGATAATTGTTTTCTCCTTATTACGTTCGAATATGATTCTAACCGTCCGATCATGCTTTGAATGAGATCTGAGCCATCGATCAGCATCCTTTATCTCTTATTCAAAGTCAGGATGAATGCTAGCCATCGGATCAGCCATCAGATGGATTTTTGACCGTCAGATCATGCTCAAATCTCTTTCTTTTAACCGACAATAAATATGGACCATCAGATCTAGTTTAGTTTAAATTTGGATCATTGGATCATGCAAATTTCTTCTGCCTCACCTGTGAACCACACCTGTAGATCGCACCCCTGACTCTGTGGACTACGCCCCTGACTATGTGGACCGAGCAATCGATCCATCGTGCATCGAAGATAATAAAAATTATTTTTAAGAATATTCTAGCTTGATTTTCACTCCAATTTTCATCTAAAAAATAAAATATATATATATTAATTTTTTAAAAAATTATTCATTATTTTGGTGCTTAAATTACTCAATTAAATCAACATCTATTTTTATAAATATGCTCTAATTTTATATTTTTCTAAAATTATAAATTTTTGTAAGAAAATCTAATTTATTCATAAAATTAGATTTTTAAGAAGATGTTAGCACCATAAAATATCAAAATATCTTCAATAAATATAAAAATATACCACTTATCATACCCCCCAACTTGAATTTTGCTTGTCTTCGAGTAAAGAAAAAATTTAAAATTAAGTACTGTTTAACTTAAAATTTTGAATTTTATCAAATAATTTTTAAAAAGGGTCACTAATGTTCAGTAGAACGTGAGTGAGGATATCATTGGGATATTAATACTAATCAATGTGAGAGTTAAGCTAAGAATACTAAATCTTTTCTGAACTTTTTCTAAATTACTTCTACCTTTATCTCTAGATCATTTAACTTTCATATGAACAAATATATTGTTACTTCCATCTTTCACTTATTGATTTTTTTTTCTCTCTTCTTTTCTTAACATTATACTGTTATTGAGTGTCTTAACCCTTAAGCTTTCTGTTTGATCCATGTTGCGAGTTTTCAACCAATGACTCTCAAATCAGATGGCTTTAAGGCACTAGGTATAGAATACCCTTCGGACCTACTTGCTCGAATCAAACACACTACGAGTTAAAACTAGCTTTACAACAAGCTTCTTTGATCTCATATCTTTTGACACGAAACTTAATGCTTTCTTAGGCAAAAAGGTCCGGTTACTCAGTATGAAGTACTTGAAAACTCTCTTTTTTTTAAATATCTAAAAAAATATATAGTTATCCTACACAAGCTCATAGAAAGTAAACTCTTCTTTGATGCTAGTAAAAAAATTTATAAATGCTCAAAAAATTTTGTTTAACTTCTAAACTTAACTCTTTATTGAGTTTTTTTAATACTTGATCCCTCAATATCTCACAAACTCTCTGATCTGTGCATCAATTTTTTAAAAAAATACTTAGTTAACTTGATTCTTAAATATAATTAGGTACTTAAATACTAAATACTAACTTACTTAAGGATTTAAAAAAATTTATTAGATAAAAAAATTTATTATTCTCTCTCCAACTTAATCGATATTGTCCTCAATAGAGTAGAGAAAATAAAGGGTGCATGCAAAGAGAAAGAAAATGAGAGATATCACCTAATCCAGAAGTCTTTTCAAAATTGATTCTCCCCCAACATATCCAACATTGTCTTTAGATCCCTACAAAAGACACTAAGTAAAACTTGATTAACCTAAACAAAATGTAAAAAATAATAAAAAGCAAAAGTTAAAATTAAAAACTGAGTTGCCTCCCAAGAAATGCTAAGTTTACCATCTTCAGTCAGACCATATCGATTCTTTCACCTACCCATATCCAATATTGGATTGATAAATTCTAATGATTTTGGATTGTCAATCTCAAAAAGTTGGCCTACACTAAATTTTAATATTTTGTTATCAATCTTCAAAAAATATTGCACATCCCCATTCTTAATCGTAGTAAATCCATTCACAGACCCTTGTTTGTTGAGAATTTCTCCTATTTGTTCTTCTAAAATGCTCATGAATTGAGTTTTTGGGTTAGGAGTTGAGTTTGATGCAATGGGTACTAGAAGGGTATCACTTGATTCTAAACATGAATACTCGGATGTGACCAAGGATGATTTCAGTTTTGAAAGAGGTGATAATAAAATGAAAGAATCGACTTCTAGTGCTGAAGAAAATGGGACTCTTGATGAATATATTTCGGATAACTCATCCGCTCTCTTCTCCTTATCACTTAAATCAGTATCAGTATTGGGCTCAGGTTCTTCTATTGGGTTAGTCTCAGTACTAATCTCCTCTTCTAAATTCTCTTTTTGGCTAGCATCAGTACTAGCCTCACTCACCTAAACTTGATATGAGTCCTTAAGAATCCTATCACTTTTAAGCTCACATTACTTTGTCATTTTCAAATTGAAGATTCTTAGGTGGGATATTAGATTGTTGACTAGGTCTGGGTGGTTGGTGGGTGGTTGGGTTGTTTTCAAAATTTGGTATTGATTGGCTCAATAATTGACCTAGTTCTTTCCTTATAAAAGACTCAACTAACCGTCCTATTTGTACTTTTAACCTAGCAAGAGATTGCTATTGGATCATAATCATTTGTTGGAGTTGATTAAACCTATCATCGGCTAGAGAGATCTATTGAGGAGGTGGGTATGGAAGCTAATTGTAATAGGGTGGCTAAGTAGGCTGACTAGACTGACCTCTATTATAAGTATAATTTTAGAATTGGGGCCTATTCTGAAAGTTTTGCATAAAAAAAATTTGGGTCTGAGCCTGAGTCTGTTGGAGTCTCCAAGAAAAATTAGGATGGTTCCTCCAATCTTGGTTATATGCATTTAAGAATGGGTCATTGACAGGCTTGGAGTAACCTTGGGCAGCTTGAACTTGTTCTTAGATGAAGGGTAGAAACTATGCAGTGTGGGACATTCACTAACATGATGGGCTGGGCTAGCACAGATAGAATAAATCTCCTGATAATTGAGAGGTGGTGTGTATTGTGTAGGAGATTGTTGACTTAGGACTAGGCATTTATCTATAAGAAGGTTGACTTTATCTAATTTTTGGGCTAGCAAGTTCAAATCGATCTTAGGACTAGAATCTGAATGTTTGATCTCATAGAATGATGAAAATATCAATGGGTTATAAGTGGAAGGAATAAAATATTCCTTCATCTACCTAGGTGGTTCTCAAGATTTTCAGCCAATTGATTATTAGGTGTAACATGGATCAGCCATTTAATTTCAGAATTAGATTCAACTAGATCAGAAAAAATTATATCGTGCATATACCAGTGTAAATCCTAATGTGTGTGGTTTAGATTTTTTTTTTTTTAAGAAGAAGGGAGAAAGGACAGAAAAAAGGAAGAAAAAGAGAAGTTCTAAAGGTGAGAACCTTAAGAAAGCCCTACACCTAAAGACGATAGATGAGAAGAATTAGTTGTGGTTAAGTGTTAATTGCAATCAAGTTAGCAAATAATTAAACCTAGATACCTATGGGTTTTTTAGACCTAACAGTTCGATGTAGAGTGGCTGGGCCTAAATACAAATTGGGTTTGTTCTCACTTCCTTCAACTAGTCAGATAAGAGGTGAGGTCGTGGAGATCCCTCCGTTGCTTACCTTAGACACCAATTAGATTGGCCAGATAAGCTAACGGAACCAATTAAATAATCCAAGTCCACTTAGGTTGAAACTTTGTAACCTCTCATCTTAGACACCAATTTCAGGGGTGAGTCCAAACTTTCTTTGTACTTGACTTCACCACAATACTCAAACTAAGCTCAATTGATCCTAAAGGCCAATGTCTACTGAATTTTAATTAGGTTAGGGTTAATGCAGGATGCTGGTTGGTTGTTTTTGAGCTAAAGAAGGGTGATGAAATTTTTACCTTATCTTGTTATGGGTGTTGCCCTTAAATTGATTTGAGATGAATATGCATAACCAATTTCAAACAAGGGGTTCTATGCAACTAAATTAGATGCATGAAATTAATCAAACTTGAAAGTTAATCTTGTCTTCAGCGATCCCCAAAAATAAATCTAAGATGATGAATGCTTCTAAATAATTAAGTTTCTACTCTTGTTATGCAATTTTTATTAAGTTTATGTGGGTGAATGTTAGGTTAATTTGAAAAAAAAGAACAGTAATTAATACTAAAAAAATAGTTAGGGTTAGGGTAGGATTGATCTCACCAAATTGAAAGCTTTCTATCTCCCTTTTTTTTTAATTTTTCTCTTTTCTTTGTATAAAGATTAAAAAAATAGAAATATTAGTAAGCTATATTTATTAAAAAATTAAAAAAATCAAATATTAAAATTGGTGCCTTCTCCGACAATGGCATCAAAAATTGATGCACTCGTGATATTGTCGTTAAGATATCGTTATTATCAATCTAATTCTGACTTCAATAAAAATTAAAAATATATAGAAAAGATAGAATTTTAATTTGAAATCTTTGATTTTAGAAAAAAAAATAAAGTTTTGAAGAAAGTAATTTTAAGTCAAAAAATAAGAATTAAAAGTATGAAAAATAAATCTGATACTAAGATCTACTATTTAGATCTTAGCTTCTACTTATAATAAAATAAATAATAAAAATTTAAAAAGTATAAAATATATTGATACTAAGATCTACTAATTAGATCCTAGCATCTAATTACAATAAAAATAAAAGACAACAATTTAAAGTGCAAAAAAATATATTTTTCATTAACTAAACTTGAAATTCAAGTATAAAAAATTTAAAAAGAATAATAAAATAAAATAAAAATAAAACTATAACAAGGATCTAAAGTTGATCAGCTCAATCTCGTTGAAAAGATGGTTGATGACTTCTCCTTCTTCATACTTCGTAGAACAAACCGACTTCTCTTCTTCTTCCTCTTGGATTCTAAACCTATCTAATTTTTTTTCTAATTTTTTTTAGTCTTTCAACTAATTTTTTCTTCTTTTAAGACTTATTCCCGGACCCCTATTTATGGATAATTTTTTTACCTTTTTTTTTATCATAAAAGGATTCCTAAAATCCTTAGAAATCGTAATATACCCTTAGAATTAATTTCTAACTGTCGGATTGCCTTTGCACGGCCCAGATCAGCCCAAAAGATAGCTGTTTTCTCCTTATTACATTTGGATATGATTCTGACCATCCGATCATGCTTTGAATGAGATCTAGGCCATCGATCAGTGCCCTTTATCTCTTATTCAAAGTCAGGATGAATGCTAGCCATCAGATCAGCCATCGGATGGATTTTCGGCTGTCGGATCACGCTCAAATCTCCTTCTTTTAACCGACAATGAATGTGGACTGTCAGATCTAGTTCAATTTGAATTTGGACCATTGGATATTGTAAATTTTTTCTGCCTCGCCTGTGAATCATGCCTGTGGATCTCGAAACTGTTCTGTAGATCATGCCCCTAGCTCTGTAGACCAAGCGGCCGATCCATCGTGCATCGAAGATAATAAAAATTATTTTTAAGAGTATTCTGACTTAATTTTTACTCTGATTTTTATCTAAAAAATAAGAAAAAATATGTATTAATTTTTTAAAAAATTATTCATTATTTTGGTGCTCAAATTGTTCAATTAAATCAACATCTATTTTCTATAAATATACTCTAATTTTATATTTTCTAAAATTATAAATTTTTATAAAAAAATTTAATTTATTCATGAAAATAGATTTTTAAGAAGATATTAGCACCATAAAATACCAAAAATATCTTCAATAAATATAAAAATATATCACTTATCAGACATCATTTCTGATTAGGAGAATATCGTCCACATACAAAATAAGAAATATAATTACTAAACCATTAGCCCACTTATATATACAGGATTTCTCTCTGTTCTTAATGAAGGCATACGTTCTGATCATCTTATCAAAATATATGTTCCAACTTTGAGATGCTTGCTTCAATCCATAAATGGATCTTTGAAGCTTGCACACCTTGGACTTGTTTGTAGATGTGAACCCTTCAAATTGCATCATATACACCTCTTCATTCAGCTCTCCATTTAGAAAAGCTATCTTCACATCTATTTGTCAGACTTTATAGTCCAGGTATGCCACTATCGCAAGCATGATCTGAATAGACTTGAGCATTGTCATAGGAAAGAATATCTCGTCATAGTCAATACCATAATGTTGATGATACTCTTTGGCAATCAGATGGGCTTTATAGGTCTCAACCTTTCCGTCTGCATCTCTTTTTCTTTTGAAGACCCACTTACGCTCTATGGGTTTTACCCCTTCCGATGGATCAACCAATGCCACACATTGTTGATCTTCATGGACTCCATTTCGGATTTCTTGGTTTTAAGCCATTTCTTAGAGTCGGACCTCTGCATTGCATCCATATAAGTGACTGGATCTTCATTGTTCTCATCGAGCTCAACAGGATCTTCATCCCAGACCAAGAAACCTAGGTATCTGTCCAGCTGATGTGGTACTCTATCGGATCGCCTTAAGGATGTTTGTATATTGGGCTTCGGATTTGATCTTATCAAATCTGGTTCAAATTCAATTACTGGTGTCGGTTCTTCTACCTGTTGAACTTCATCAAGCTTGACTTTAGAGACACTTGTTCCTTCACTAAGAAACTCTTGTTCTAAAAAATATGCCTTACTACTGACAAATACCTTTTATTCAGTAGGGAGGTAAAAGTAGTATCCCCTCATTTTCTTAGGGTACCCTACAAAATTATACTTATCGAACCTAGGTCCGAGCTTGTTGGTTTGTAATCGTTTGACATAAACCGAATACCCCCAGACCTTAAGGTAAGTGAGGTTCGGCCTACATCCTGACCATATCTCATATGGTGTTTTACTAACTAACTTGCTCGAAACATTATTGAGCACAAAACAAACTGTCTCAAGTGCATATCCCTAAAAGAAGATCGGCAGACTTGCAAACCCTATCATGGACCGAACTATGTCCAATAAGATTCGATTCCTTCTTTCTGAGATACCATTATGCTGTGGTGTCCCTAGAGGAGTCTATTATGAGAGAATCTATTCTCTCCAAGATATGTCAGAAATTCACTGAAAAGGTATTCACCCCCTCGATCAACCGAAGAGTCTTAATATATTTTTTAGTTTATTTCTCTACTTCATTATGAAATCGTTTAAACATTTCAAATGATTCGGATTTATGTTTCATCAAGTAGACATATCTATACCTAGATAGGTCGTCTATGAACGTAATGAAATAGCTATACCCTCCTCTGGCTTTAATGTTCATAGGTTCACAAACATCACTATGTATTAGACCTAGAACTTCACTAACTGGTTCACCTTTTTCAGTAAAAGGTGACTTAGTCATCTTTCCAAGAAGATAAGACTCATATATCAGCAATGATTCACAATCATTGATATTGAGGATACCCTCTTGTGCTAACCTATTTATCCTATTTTTGTTAATTGACTGAGCCTGCAATGCCAAAGGTAGGCATCTGTGACATTATCTAACTTTGAATGTTTGGAGTGTACATTACACTCATAGGCTGTGATAATATATAGATGTCATTTCTTAATTGTTCTCGCATTATTGTAATATCATTCATAATGATATCATAATAATCATTCTTTATTGATAAACTATAACCATCTTTGGCCAAAAGACTAATAGAGATTATATTCATCAAGAAAGATGGACAATAGTGACAATCACTTAAAATGACACTATTAGACTTAAAAACAAGCTTGACAACTCCTAAGGCTCGAATTAAAATTTGACTTCCATCACCCATATTTAAGAATTTTTTGTCATTTTCAAATTTTCTACTAACTTGAAGTCTTTGCAACAAATTGCATATGTGAACTAGACTTTTGATATCCAATACCCAAGTAGTAGTGTTATATATAAAAAATTACAAGGTGTTATCATATAAGTATCTTGATCAACAACTAATTGCTCATTTCTCTTTAGCTTATTTGGGTTATAGTCTGTTTGACTCGATTCAGCCCTAAACTTTTTAGCTAGATTTGGCTCAAGACCAATATTCAACTTCCGATACAAGCTATCGAAGTTGGGTCCAATAAGCTCATCACTGTCAAACAGTGAGTGGAGCGATAAATTACTAGTCATTTTTGAAAAAAAAAAAAATACTGACTTAATTAGTATATAAATTAATCAAGTCTAAAGATATAGATTTTAGTCTAAAGATTCTTCTACTATTTTATACGAATTGATAGTCTCTACCTCCAATTCGAAGAATTACCTTAATTCCTTAGTGGGTACTAGAATCTACACAGACTGCATACAGGTCTGAGAATGGCTCGGCCAACCCATATGCATCTATGGATAGATTCTTAATCAATTATTTCTCTAAATAATTTTTAGTAATTAGTTTTGCCTCAGATTTCGTTTCAGTAGGCAATGGACCTCCACTGAAAGTCCTGGTTAGGTCAACCATTAATATAAATCTACTCAGTGATTCTAACTAATAAATAATCAGGTATGGCTTGGCCAACCTAATCATTCATCAGATAGTATAATAGAGTCATCATATGATGAATAATAATTCCATCATTCAAAGAAATACCAGATGGATGGCGCCTACAATGTCAATCAGAAATAATGGATCCATTATGATTCACCTTAATGGGAGGCTATGATCTAGTTATCACCATAACTAGCTCATTTTATGAACCTAATAATTTAAAAGATTTGGTTAACATAATTTATCAGAATCAAATACATAGACCAACTAATCTCAATCCTCCCACTGACTTCACCAAGTCAGATCAGGATGGACTAAAAACAAGCCAGTCCAACTGATAAATCATCAATCCTCCCACTGACTTCACCAAGTCATGTCGAGGATAGAGACAAATCAAACTAAGGGCACCTAAATCAGTCAAGCTGATTTTCTAGTAAGCATGGGTCAACCCTAATCATTAAGCGATCTGATCAAAACTTGATTCACCATGTTGGCCAGGTAAGTGAGATCAGTGGAAGGAATATGTCATTAACTTGTCATAGACTCAATCTATGTGAGTAGCTCCTAATTAATGACCACCGATCAAGACTGCCAAACTTATCTTGGACACCAACTGATTAATCAGTTTCAATTGGATCTACTTATGGATTTGGATTCGACCGCTGAGCTCAAGATCGAAGTCCATTTGGGTCTAATCAAAGATATGGACTTGACCAACTATAACTATTGTATTGGCTCTAGAGAAATCTTGATTTAATCTAATTTTTCTTCTTAGTCCATTTAATCTTTGATTCTAATCCTAGATCTAATCCAATTAGGAGGACCTGATCAAGCTAACCCATAAACCCATCATCCATGTTTTATGCGAATGACATTAGATCTTTAATTCACAATTCTAGATCTAATAGGTTCAACTTAATTCTCAATTAAGTTTGAAGCTATGGGTAGGAGTTCGGTATTTAAAAATAATTTTAAATTTTATAAAATATTTTTATAATTAATTTTATACACAATCATTTAGATCTGAAATTTGAATCGGCTCACCTCTGGATTGAGCTTACTCATCATAATGGGTCAACTAAGTTTCAAGACTTAGTTGTCTAATTATAATAAATTATTAATCATAATTTTTAGTTTGTAACAATGAGTCAGCTCAATAAAATTGAGCTAAGGAACCAAGATCCTGAGTCGATCCAAATAATACTGAGTCAACTCAACAGGCAAACTACAACAATTACATTAATTTCATATCAAAATAATTTTATATAAATAATAATAAAAGTAATTATAAATTATTTTAGAACTATTCTAAGTATGTTCATGATTCTAGATTTTATTTACAAAGATTAGATGCAGCTACTTTTCATACAATGTATTACATACACAATCTTAGGATTTTGAGAAAAGTAAAATTTTTTATTCGCATTCATCTTCATGGGATATAGTCACAATGGCATCTATACATATCATAAGAGGACCTAATTGAATTGAAAAAAGAGAGATCTAATCTCTATTATCTCTTATGATCGGACGGTCTGGTGACAAACCCGATCCGATTACTTCGCCACTCAGATCATCTAATCTAAATAATTTAAATCTAATCTAAATTATTTTAGATCTGATTATTATTGTTGGTGTAGAATTTTGCGGACGTCGGAGAAGCTGGAGTCGAGGGAATCGCATCCACCGTCAAGATCTGCAAGAAAAGTCTAAACAGGAGTTGAGGGTGCTCCGACAAGACCCTCTGACGCTCAAGTCAGTACTCTGCCTTAACAGAAATGGAGCACTCAAATAGAATTTTAGCAGAGTTTCGAAATAGAGTTTTTAGCTTAGAGAAGAACATATCTGGGGGTCTCTTTTTATAGACGGAGAGCGTAACTGATCGATAGCGACATCTGTAACCACCTGGTAATGGGTCGTTCGTGGCCATGCAGAGTTTGTTACGGAGAGTAGTGGCGTCAGTGGGCTGTTCAAAGCCACGTGGAGTTTGTTATAGAGAGTGGAGTGGTGTCCGTTGTCGCAACTTACCAGAGAGTCGTGGGGCCACGTGGAATCTATTACAGAGAGTGGAGTGGGGTAGTGGCCATTATCGTGACTTGCCAAAGAGTTCGGGCCTGACGGCTGAAGCTCGGCTAGGACATCTGATGGAGCGAAATGGCTCTCTGTCTCTACAATCTAAGAGAGGCTCAAATATTTTTGAGGTTGCTGACGAGTCCACTATTGTCGGGTGCCTAGAGCACCGATGCTGCAGGTGGAAGTCATCTACTGTAGAAGCTCGAACGGAGATTTTCTGTTGGAGAAGTCCGATTTCATGAGGAATCTGACAGAGGGTCGACTGATAGTGGAGTTCGGATGGCGTTGTGGAGTTTCGTCCGTTGGAGGAGTCTTGAGGATATTGTGGAAGGTCGAATGTTGGAGGAGTCCGACTGTAGAAGTTCAGACGAAGACCAGTTGTCGTGGAAGTTTAGATGGAGACTTCTTATTATAGAAGCTCGGACGAAGATCGGCTGCCGTAAAAGCTCAGATGGAGACTTCTTATTGTAGAAGTCTCGCTGCTAGAGAAGCTCGATCATTGACGAAGTTTGAAAGAAGTTTGGAGTAGAGATCCAACTGGTGGAGTCCGTCCGTTGTGAGAGTTCGTCTGGAATCCATCCGCTATAGAAGTTCGACTGGGATCCGACTCTTGTTGGAGCTCGGATGAAATTCGAAAGGTGGTCCACCATCGTAGAAACTTAGATGGAGTCTGATTACTATAGAAGTCCTGCTATTGGAGAAGCTCGGACATTGATGAAGTTCGAAAGAAATTTGGAGTAAAATCGTTCGTGGTCAGAAGAAGTCTGGAAGAGATTCGGAGAATAGTCGATCATGCAAAAAATTGGCTGATAGTGAAGCTCAGAGAGCATTTGGAGCAGTCTGGTTGATGAATGGAGGAGCCCATTATTGGAGAAGTTCGGATGGTATTATGGAAGCTCGGACGGTCGGGGGAGTTCGGAAAGATGCCACACAAGGTCGAAAGCCGGAAGAGCCCTAGAAGGGTCAGCCTTTTATGAACTTCAACTGGGGTTATTTTATACCCAACACCAGTCTCCCTACTTTCGAGTTCGGATTTCAAATGAAGGAAGTACAGAAAAATTTTACAGCCGAAGTTGCCTCCCTCGATTTTTATACTCGATTGTTTCCAGATATTTTGGCATTTGGCACGCTGGTGCTGGAGCCTTTTCAAATCGAGGCAATCCGAAAAGATTTTTTCAAAATTTCTGCTGGAGTGTTGCTCTAGGTATGGCACAATAATGGTTCTATCAGTTGCCAGCCACTTTTAGCCGCCTGCCATGGTGAGTGAAACATGTGGCAGTTGTAGATCGGTCAGAGGAGATCCGCAATCATTATTGCGTCGGACCTCGTCGCTTATTTAAACCCGCCTCCCTCCTTCAAGGATCTCACTTTGCCTGAGAGTTTCTTCGGTCCCTCCTTCTTCCTGAGAGTTTCGTTCTTCTCCAGCATCTTTCTCGACCTTAGGCATTCTTCGAGTCATCCCATCTCTGCATCTTTGCATCCTTCAGACTAGCCTAGGTTAGTTCCAGAACTCCTCCTTTTTTCATGGCTCTGTTTCTAAGCTGTGCTGATCTTCTTTCGTTGCAGATATGGATGCAGACATGGCTTGGATGTTAGCCAAGAGTCTCAAGGCCCACAAGAGGAGAGGCGCTGCAACTTCTGGGTCGACGAAGAAGGCAAGGGTAGAAGAGACAGATCCGGCCGTGCTTCGCCTTGATCGCCCAGAGCCCGTGCTTGTGGTACATCTTTGACTGTGAGTACTTCCCGATCTTCTGGAAGGGGGAAGGAAAAGAGAGACTTGAAGAAGAAGTTAAGTACTTAAAGTAATCCTCGATGATGGCTGGAATCGAGAGTTCAAAGTCTAAAGAAGCCGAGCTTTCTTTAAACTTTTTTACCTTTTATTCTATGTATTCTTTTCTTTTCTTGTTGCTCTTTTTTTTTTACCTTCAAAGGTTTTGTAACGCACACTTTACTGATGAAATGAAAAGAAAATTTTTCATTACCTTATCCATTCTTGCATTAAGTTGTCATTTACCGAACTTCTTCTGTCTTCTATCTTATTCGATGTCGACGTTGTTTGAAGATTCTGATCATCGCCGTATTGATTCACCCTTAGGAACTGGAGATTTTCGACAAGAATTTTCTTCCTCGTTGAGATGAGGTCCCTTGAACCTTGGATGTAGTTCATTTTTTTTTTTATCTCTGGTGTAGCTCGTCGCTTTTTCTTCTTTTTTTTGTGTTAGGGTGAGGATTTTCCTTCTACTCCGAACGGGATTGTAGGGGTGTAGAGGAGTTGCTGAGGGGCTTTTCCCTTCATCTGGTCTCAAACGACCAGATCTTCGTTTGTGTCAGATGAGGTTCTCCTCCTGTTTTCGACATAATCAATTTCAGCTCATGTTAGGATGAGGTCTTCCTCCTGCTCCTAACAGGGCTGCGGAGGCACATAAGGGCCATTGCAAGGGCCTCTCCCCCCATCCGATCTCTAAATAACCGGACCTTCGACTTTGCTCATGTTAGGATGAGGTTCTCTTCCTGTTCCTAACATGGCTGTGGGGGCACATAAGCACTGTTGCAAGGGCCTCTCCCCCCATCTGGTCTCTAAATAATCGGACCTTCGACTTTGCTCATGTTAGGATGAGGTTCTCATCCTGTTCCTAACATGGCTGTAGGGGCACATAAGGGCCATTGCAAGGGCCTCTCCCCCCATCTGGTCTCTAAATAATCGGACCTTCGACTTTGCTCATGTTAGGATGAGGTTCTTCTCCTGTTCCTAACATGGCTGTGGGGGCACATAAGGGCCGTTGCAAGGGCCTCTCCCCTCATCTGGTCTCTAAATAACCGGGCCTTCGACTTTTCTCATGTTAGGACGAGGTTCTCCTCCTGTTCCTAACATGGCTGTGGGGGCACATAAGGGCCGTTGCAAGGGCCTCTCCCCCCATCCGGTCTCTAAATAACCGAACCTTCGACTTTGCTCATGTTAGGACGAAGTTCTCCTCCTGTTCCTAACATGACTGTGGGGGCGCATAAGGGCCGTTGTAAGGGTCTCTCCCCCCATTCGATCTCTAAATAATCGAACCTTCATTCGTGTCAGGATGAGGTTTTCCTCTTGTTCCTGACATGCTTAATTTCGATTGTCTGAAGGAGCTACTTCCTGTCGTCATAAGCTCATACCAAAAGAAAAGATATGCGAATATGAAAGAAACTTTTATTTAAGGCAAAGTTATCGGTAATACATTCGTAGATTTTTTGAATTTCATGATCGCGGAAGGTCTGCTCCTCCGAGCTCTTTTAAATAGTATGTTCCGAGCCAAACCACCTCCCTGACTTCATATGGACCTTCCCAATTAGGGGTGAGTTTTCTTTGATTCTGAGGTTGGGAGACAGCGGCTCGCCGAAGTACTAAGTCCCCTGCTCTGAAGGCCTTACTCTTGACCCGAGAGTTGTAGTAGCGGGCCACTTTCTACTTGTAGGCGGCCATCTGAACTTGAGCTATCTCCCACTTTTCTTCTAATAAGTTGAGGTTGGCTTTGAGATCCTGTGAGTTGCGCTGCTCGTCGAATGCCACAACTCGCACCGATGAAAGTTTGAGTTCGATGGGGATCATGGCTTCTGTTTCGAAGGCTAAGGCAAAGGGGGTCTCCCCGGTGGGTAGTCTTTGGGTAGTTCGATATGCCCACAACACATGATAAAGCTCATCTGCCCAAGTTCCTTTGCTCTTTCAAGTCTCACCTTGATTCCTTGCAGCAAAGTCCTGTTAGTAACCTTGGCTTCACCGTTTGCTTGCGGATGGGTTACTGATGTGAAGTTATGGGAGATGTTTAAGTCCTCACAAAATTCAGCAAACCTTACACCAGCAAATTGTCGCCCATTATCAGTAATGAGAGTTCTGGATAGACCGAACCTACAGACAATTGACTTCCAAACGAAGTCCTGCACCTTAGCTTCTGTAATTTTTGCCAAAGGTTCAACTTCGACCCACTTGGTGAAGTAGTCAATTGCCACTAGGAGGAACTTCCGCTGCCCAGATGTCATGGAAAAATGTCCGAGGATATCCATCCCCCATTGTGCAAACGGTCATGGGGCACTCAAGGGTGTAAGTTCGGAGGCGGGTTGCCTTTGGATATTTGCACATCTCTGACACCGATCACACCTTCTGACATACTCGATGGAGTCGTGGTACATGGTAGGCCAGTAATAGCCTTGTCGGAGCAGCTTGTGGGATAAAGATCTAGCCCCCAGGTGACTTTCGCAGACTCCCTCATGTACCTCCCATAAGGTGAAGTCAGCTTCAAAAGGTCGGAGATATTTCAGAAGGGGCAAAGAGTACGACCTCTTGTACAGCTTGCCTTCATAAAGAATATATCGGGAGGCCTAGTTCCTAAGCTTTCGAGCTTCTTTTGCATCAGGAGGAAGAACCCCATCCTTGAGGTACGCAACCAGTGGGTCAATCCAGCTGGGTTCATGGTTGATCTCCATCACAAGCTACGGCTCTTCCGTACTTGGGCACTTCAGAACTTCAAAGAAGACTTCCTTGGGCAGTTCAGCTGGAGTCAGTGTAGCCAACTTGGAGAAAAGGTCGGCCCTGGTATTTTTTGCTCTTGGAATCTGCTTGATGTCAAAGCTACCAAAGGTAGGGACAATCTCTTTTACCTTTTGAGATATTTGGCCATACTATCCTTTCGAGCTTCATAGTTTTCGTTGACTTATCCCACCACCAATTGGAGTCACTGTAGACTTGGAGCCAATTTACTTCTAA
>NC_026001.2:69421227-69470281 GCF_000442705.2 Elaeis guineensis | reverse complement strand
CGAGCTTCTTTTGCATCAGGAGGAAGAACCCCATCCTTGAGGTACGCAACCAGTGGGTCAATCCAGCTGGGTTCATGGTTGATCTCCATCACAAGCTACGGCTCTTCCGTACTTGGGCACTTCAGAACTTCAAAGAAGACTTCCTTGGGCAGTTCAGCTGGAGTCAGTGTAGCCAACTTGGAGAAAAGGTCGGCCCTGGTATTTTTTGCTCTTGGAATCTGCTTGATGTCAAAGCTACCAAAGGTAGGGACAATCTCTTTTACCTTTTGAGATATTTGGCCATACTATCCTTTCGAGCTTCATAGTTTTCGTTGACTTATCCCACCACCAATTGGGAGTCACTGTAGACTTGGAGCCAATTTACTTCTAACTCTTTGGCAATCCTCCATCCTATAATCAGAGCTTCATATTCTACTCTGTTATTCGTCGCAGAAAATTTGAAGCGCAATGCGTACTCCACAATAATTTCTTTTGGATTGACCAAGATCAGGCCTGCACCTGCGCCTGACATGTTGGAGGAACCGTCCACATAGAGGGCCCAAAAATCATCAGGGAGATCTGTTCTTTCTTCAGGGAAATTTGACTGGAGCCCTGATTTGTCGGCTTCACCTCGTTCAAGTTCGGCCTCTTTCGAAATAGTGCACTCCACTATGAAGTCTGCTAATATCTGGACTTTAATCGTCAGCCGAGGTTGATAGTTGATGTCAAATTTTGTGAGCTCGACTGTCTATTTCGCTATCCTTTCGGAAACATCCGCTCGATGCAGAACCGCCTTGATCGGCTGGTCGGTGAGTAGTGTTATGGTGTGCCCTTGAAAGTAAAGTCAGAGCCTTAGAGCTGCAATCAATAAGGTATAAGTTAGTTTCTCTAACTTAATATACCTGGTTTCGATGTCTCTCAATACTCAGCTAATGTAGTAGATCGGCCGTTGAATTTTTGCTTCTTCCTTAACCAAAACTGCTGCGAGAGCCACAGGAGAGACCGTCAGGTACAGGAACAACTCCTCTCCAGATTCGGGCTTTGCCAATAGTGGAGGTGAGCTGAGGTAGCTCTTCAATTTTTCAAATGCTTGCTGACATTCAGTGGTCCAACAGAAATTCTTCGACTGCTTGAGGGTCTGAAAGAAAGGTAGGCATCGTTCGGTCGACCTTGAGATGAAGTGATTCAGAGCTGCTACTCTCCCAGTAAGGCACTGAACTTCCTTTATTGACTTCGGGATGGTCATTTTCTGAATGGTATGAATCTTTTCTGGATTTGCTTCGATCCCATGCTCCGAAACCATGAAGCCCAAGAATTTTCCTGAGGTTACTCCAAAAGCGCACTTGGTCGGGTTCAGCTTCATCTTATATTTTTGAAGGGTGCTGAAGGTCTTCTCAAGATCGGCGACGTGGTTCTTTGTGGATTTGCTTTTTACAAGTATATCATCCACGTAGACCTCCATGTTGCAGCCGATCTGCTCTTTGAAGATCTTGTTCACCAGCCGTTGATAGGTCGCTCCTGCATTTTTGAGGCCAAAAGGCATGATCCTGTAACAATAAAAACCACAGTTAGTAATAAAAGTAGTTCTTTCTTCATCCTCTGGTGCCATCCTGATTTGATTGTAGCCGAAAAATGCATCCATGAAAGTGAGAAGATCGTGGCCCGAGGTTGCATCCACTAATTGGTCAATTCTGAGCAGAGGGTAACTATCCTTCGGGCAGGCTTTGTTTAGCTTTTTGAAGTCTATACACATCCTCCACTTGTCGTTCGCCTTCTTGACGAGAACCACATTGGAGACCCAGTTCGGGTAGTTGACTTCTCTAATGAACCCGACTTTTAGGAGTTTATCAACTTCCTCAGCTATTGCCACTTGCCTTTCTGGTGCATGACTTCGGATTTTTTTCTTCATCGGTCGATGTTGGGATCAACAGCCAGGCGGTGTTCCATGACTCCCATATCAATCCCTGGCATGTCCGCTGGAACCCAAGCAAAAACATCCGCATTCTTTTGTAGGAAATTGATGAGCTATGTCCATACCTCTTCTCCTAGGTTAGAGCCGATCTTTACCACATGCTCCTCATTTCCATCGTTCAAAGGAATTGAGACAAAATCTTCAATTGGCTTACCCCGTTCTTCAGCAAGGTCATCGCGGGTGTCCAATCCATCAACCGGACAGGGGTCGGACTGACCATTTCTTTGAAGGGCTATGTTGTAGTAGTGTCTTACCAGGGCTTGATCTCCTCTGACCTCTCTGACTCCTTGGCTAGTAGAAAATTTTAGCTTCAAGTGGTAGGTCGATACCACAGCTTGGAGGGCGTTGAGGCCAGGTCGGTCGAGTATTACGTTGTAGACAGACAGCGCCCTTACTACCAGAAAATCCACTTACGCTCTTGATTGCTTTAGGTACCGGCCTGCAACCATGGTTAAAGTTATTATCCCTTCCACTGGCACAGCATCGCCAGTGAACCCTACCAACGGGGAGTTTATCGGCCCTAATCGACCATCCGGAATGGACATTTTCGAGAATGCATCGTAAAACAGAATGTCGACCGAGCTTCCACTATCAATAAGAATGCGGCGTACATCATAGTCAGTAATGTTTAAAGAAACTACAACCGCATCATTATGGAAAAATTGAATCTCCCGAACATCTTCTTCAGTAAAAGTTATAGACTCTTCAGTCCTCTGTCGCTTGGGCAGTACGGTCGATCCACAGGCTGTTCCCCGTTGGGGTCCTCCAGAGATGGTGTTGACATCCCGGTTGGGGATCGATCTTCAGGCTGTTCCTCCCTCTTTGGCGGCTCTGGCTGTGGTAGGGCCCTCGACTGATCCTCCCTACCTTCAAGTCGGCGTCGGATGAATCTATCGAGCCGACCTCGTCTGATGAGCTCCTCGATCCGTTGGTTCATCTCTTAGAACCTTTGATCTTAGAGATCTTCTCGACTGTGAGTCTCGAAGATCTCCTGGTAGAATGGAGGTAGGGACCCTCCGGGGGTGGAATTGTGATCGGACAGAGAGCTCTCCACCTTCTACTTCCCTTTTCTGGGGAAGACAGGGCGACTGGCCCAAGTGGCCCGCCCGATCACCAGATTTTGGAACTCCGATGATGCTCTTTCCAGCCGCATAGATGCCTGTGGCTGCTGCGGCTGCTGCTGCATGGCCTGCATTGCTTCGATGAGGCCTCTGACCTATTGAACCAGTAAGTCAAACTGCTCCAAGCCGACTACCGTTGTCAGAGGAGGAGCCTGAAAAACTAGAGACGAGGCCAGAACTTGCATGTCTCGCTGAGATCTGGCCGCAGAGGCCGTGGATCGTCTGGTGGATGCCTTTTGGGGAGGCATCAGGTGGAGATCTGGTAGGAGAAGAAGGATAAAATATCGAAGAAGATGATCGAAGACAATCCCACTGAGTACTCCTTTAAGAACAAGGGTACTGCGAAGACACACCCCTTCCTTTAGCACCAATTCTGTTGGTGCAGAATTCTGCCGACGTCGGAGAAGCTGGAGTCGAGGTGATCGCGTCCGCCGTCGGGACCTGCAAGGGAAGTCTAAATCGGAGTTGGGGGTGCTCCGGCAAGACCCTCTGATGCTCAAGTCAGTACTCTGCCTCAACAGAAATGGAGCACTCAAATGAAATTTTAGCAGAATTTCGAGATAGAGTTTTTAGCTTAGAGAAGAACGTATCTGGAGGTCTCTTTTTATAGACGGAGAGCGTAACTAATTGACAGCGATGTCTGTAACCACCTGGTAGTGGGCTGTTCGTGGCCACACGGAGTTTGTTGCAGAGAGTAGTGGCATCAGTGGGTCGTTCAGAGCCACGTGAAGTTTGTTATGGAGAGTGGAGTGGTGTCCATTATCATGACTTGCCAGAGAGTGGTGGGGCCACATGGAATCTATTATTGACAGTGGAGTGGGGTAGTGGCCATTGTCGTGACTTGCCAAAGAGTTCGGGCCTGACGGCTGAAGCTCGACTGGGACGTCTGATAGAGCAGAATGGCTCTCTGTCTCTGTAATCTAAGAGAGGCTTGGATATTTTTGAGGTTGCTGACGAGTCCACTGTTGTCGGGTGCCTAGAGCGCTGATGCTGTAGGTGAAGTCATCTGCTGTAGAAGCTCGGACGGAGACTTTCTGTTGGAGAAGTCCAGTTTCATGAGGAATCCGACAGAGGGTCGACCGACAGTGGAGTTCGGATGGTGTTGTGGAGGTTCGTCCGCTGGAGGAGTCTTGAGGACACTGTGGAAGGTCAAACATTGAAGGAGTCCGGGATTCAATTCTGTTGTAGAAGTTCGGACAAAGATCAGTTATCGTGAAAGTTCAGATGGAGACTTCTTATTGTAGAAGCTCAGACGAAGATCGACTGTCGTGGAAGCTTGGATGGAGACTTCTTATTATAGAAGTCCCACTGCTAGAGAAGCTCGGTCATTGACGAAGTCCAAAAGAAGTTTGGAGTAGAGATCCGACTGGTGGAGTCCGTCCGTTGTGAGAGTTCGTCTGGAATCCATCCACTGTAGAAGTTCGATTGGGATCCGACTCTTATTAGAGCTCGGATGAAATTCGAAAGGCGGTCGACCGTCGTAGAAACTTGGATGGAGTTTGATTACTATAGAAGTCCTGCTATTGGAGAAGCTCGGACATTGACGAAGTTCGGAAGAAGTTCAGAGTAAAGTCGTTCGTGGCTGGAAGAAGTCTGGAAGAGATTCGGAGAATAGTCGATCACTATAGAAAATCGACTGATAGTGAAGCTCAGAGAGTATTTGGAGCAGTCTGGTAGATGAATGGAGGAGCCCATTATTGGAGAAGTCCAGATGGTATTATGGAAGCTCGGACGGTCGGGGCAGTTCGGAAAGACGCCACACAAGGTCGGAAGCCGGAAGAGCCCGGGAAGGGTCGGCCTTTTATGAACTTTGGCTGGGGTTATTTTATACCCAACAATTATATTTTAATCATATCAAAATTAGATAATAATCAACATAAATAAAGTTTACATACTTCAAATTAAAATCAGATTTTATAAAGATCATCACAAATTAGGACAACCTTTACGTTGTAAAGGATAAACCTTACAGTAGGACAACCTTATATCAGTTTGTATGATCAGATCTATAATTAATTTTAGATCTAAATATTATATATCAAATTTAATCTAAATTAAATTATAGATCTAAATGCATATAATATCATGTCATATCGAATTGTGGCTCTGATACCATTGTTGGGATGCGTAAGGGTTTCATGCATGCATTTCAAAATTTTTTAACAAAAGAATATTAGATTAAACTATTTAATCTATAAATATATATATAAGATTTGATCTTAAAATTCCTACAAATAGATCAATGATATGAATTTATATGCATAAAAATCTGAATCTAAAATAACAAGCATGTGAACCAAAAACAGCATTTAGTAATAGATCTAATCTACCACTTCGAGGGTTCTGAACCCAATACCTAAGCATGGATAGTCAAACTCCATAATCAAGAATGTAGATCTAAAAGTTTTCTTTGATTGCTCACAGCCGTACAAGCATCCGACCTCTATGGATGGTCCACACGAAGCCCCTCAAATCGATCAGCCCTCCACTGGAGTGCCAGCTCGTGCAGTCGACTTCTGATGGCAGATCTGACTTGATCTTCTTCTTTGATTATCTCAAACCTTTTTGATGTTGAAGATAGATCAGAGGAGGATGCTGGATGGTGGAAAAAATTAGATGAAGACTCTCTTCTCTTTGATTTTTTCCTCATCCAAAAATCTAGAACAGTTCTAGGTCTCTCACCTGAGAGGAGAATGGTCTCCTCTTTTGTTCACGCTAAGGAAGATGGAAACCCACCTAAAGCTCACATCCCAAAGAAGAATTTTTGTCCCACTTTCTCTCTAGTATCTCATGGTAAAAAGTTTTCTTCTTTTGGTGCATAAATTGTAGCCTTTTTATGATTGTCGCACAAACCAGATAAGACAAGATAAGGGCTGGAGTTTGTTGTAAGTCAAACTATTTTGAATTTTAATTTAACTCTAACTTTTTTTTACTCTTATCTAACTTAAATAGAGACTTACCAAAAAAAATTAGGTATGAAAATCAATTGAGAAGACTTCTTTTTCTCATACACAATGAGCACCTTGAGAAACTACCAACGTGTGGAAGGATATAGATAAGATTTTAAGTTAAAATTCAAATCAATTTGAATTCAAATCAAAATCAATCAATTTTTATCCTTAATGGGTGACAAAATAAGGGTTATTTTTTAATTTTTTTATGTACAAACTAATTTTATGCGGTGAGAAAAGATATGAGATAATTTAGGTGGCGCAAGGGATAGAGTCCTATTCATTTGAGACTCTAGGGTTTAACTAATTGGATTTCTTTCAAACCCAATCCAATTAGACCCAAATAAAATATGATAAATCTAATCTAATTATACTCTTATAATCTAAATTAAATATGATCAAATTAATAAATTAATTGAGTCATAGATCCGATCAAATCAGGATCATTTCTTCCTTACCGATTAGGTCATCTCATAACCTAATCAAACTTGACCTGATTGAATCCAATTCAATCAAACTTGATTTAGACTTTAATGCTCAATCAAATTAAGCTAATTAGTGATATAATCACTAATTAATCCTTCATTAATGATAGAGTCCAAGTCTAGTGGGACTCTTTTCTAGAGTCTTCGTCCAGTGGGACTCTTCAGCAGAGTCTCCGTCCATTGAGACTCTTCACCAGAGTCTCCATTCACTGAGACTCTTCAAATTAACCATGTGATCGAAAAGAAACTTCTAATATGTGTGATCTCATAGGTTCAAACCTAAGTCGGTAGCACAAGAACTGATTTCTGTACCAATCAGAGTAACCATCTAGTAATGGTACTCGATGTTCGGATAGGCCGAATGTATGCAAAACAACACTCAAGAACCTATTTGGATATAGTTACTGTATAATTCATCCCTTTGACCTTTGATGCTAGATTGACTTAGAGTTTAAACTGTCAACTCTTAATAGTACATCCATTATGTGTCTCAACCTGATAAATCCTGTGACTCCTCATAAGGACTGCCCTGGCCAAAGTCTTACTAAATTGAAATAAAAGCATTCTCTCCAATCTCTTGGAATGGTCAATTTCATCTTGACTCACACACCGACTTCACAAGTACTTGATTGTACTTAAAAATTTTTTGATCCTAAATTAAAAATTTAGGTAGTCCGACATCAAAGCACAGTGAGTTCTTGCAAGTCACCATGGTGATCTCAGGTCGGAGGGACACTTATATCCATATTCCTTTGGAATGATTTTTGATAGCAGAGTACTCCAAGTTGGTCACGTTTAGTGAAATGTACTCTTAGATTTTACTTGCATGCATACCAACATCTCCATGCTCCTTGATTAAGAGAACAACCAACCTATATGGCACACAATGACCTAACTTGATATATCTATCATCCTAGTAATAGCATATCATTTGGTCGCAAACCCATTCAAAGACTAAATGATAAATTCTCTTTTATCGATTTGAAATAGTCCTAAGGACTTTCATCATAACACAAAGTTCGATATAAAAGATGTACATGTTTATGATGAAAATTATTAAATAAATATTTTATTAATTTAATTCATATACAATTACATCAAATAGCACAACCGTCAACAAACTAATGATCGACTTTGGGACATATTTTTCAACATCTTTATGGTCGAGATGGCCATATCTTCATTGAGATCCTGAACCTCAAGTGTGGCAGTGTTGTGTCTGAAATACAACAACTCAGAGTGCCTAACCATCACAGACAATTACACCTAGATTGCTTATATAAAGGAAAGATAAGAAAAAAGTGAGGGTAAGATATTTTTGGACTAATATTCTATCAAAATCTATTTTCAACTATCCTGTTCACCACTCTCCACTAACTTAGGCATCAGAGGATCTCCATCGGACATAACTCCAATCAGTATGGACTTGTTTTGCAGGTCGCTCGTCGATGGACTCAAACACACTTGGAGATTTATCGCAACAGATTGACACATCAGGTTGGAGAAGAAAATCCAATCATCATGGCTAAAATGAAAGACTAGAATGTTTCCACTGGCTTTGTCCGATAATCTTTTCATCTGGAAGATCTCCCACCTCCACCTCCAATGGCAGAGCTCAATTCTTCACATCTGGTTGTTACAACGGGCACACAACAACTCACTGCTTTAATGTAGTAGATGAAAATATTGATGGAGGTAGTACACAGCCTCTAGCAATAGCAAACACAGCAATAGCAGCAGCAACCAATAGTGAAAGAGCTAACGGTGCGTACAGCACCATCCAAGCACAGTCATCGTGCCCCTCGATGATCTCCTTCTTCATCTCGAGAATGATGATTGGTTCGATATTTCCATCATGTCGAGCCACCACCTTCCTGACACTCTCACCATGCCACTCGATGATAGTCCCCTTCCCCTTCTCGCCTCCATAGCGACAAGAAGGGGAAGAGGCCTCGCGCGCCCTCAACTTCCTCATCCAGTTCTTTGGGAGATTCTATCCCTGCATTCTTTTAGCGACGACGGCTTGACGACTATGAATGTAAGTTTAGAAAAATTGACCATTGACTTGCCCAACTTCAGTGGATGGCCAAGGGTCTCCAATGACCTTGGCATCCACACTGCTCCATCCTTCTCCCAGCATATCTTAGATGAACTGATTCTGACCTGATTCAAGATGCCATAGATGGAGCCTTATGATAGCTCCATCGATCTTGTCGATCACTTGAAGAGCCATAAGACTCTTATGATGATTCAGGAGGCAATCGATGCCCTTTTATATCTTGGTTTCTTGGCTATAATTTGGAAAGCTGCTCGAGCTTGATATTTCAGGCTCCAGTCGGAAAGCATCCACTCCTTCGAGCAGCTGGAGAAATCGTTCATGGCCCACTTCAGCACCAGCAGGAGGATGCCACGAACATCTGACGGTCTCTTCTCCATCAAGTAGAATGAAGGAGAGACTCTGAGAAGCATCATGGCGTGTTTCAATACTGCCACATTTGAGGTTGGAGACTTCAATGAAAATATGGCCATCTCGACCATGAAGAGGGGTCTGAGAGGATTCAGGTTTACATATTTTTTGGATAAGACACTTTCTCAGACATATGCTGAACATCTTGAGCACGTGTATAAATATACGCACGGACAAAGGTGTTATTGACCAACACCAATCAGAAAAAAAGGTCATAAGAAAAAAAAATAAAAGAGTGGAGCTCCGATCGAACCAAGTCAGACATCACATAGCAAAGGAGCTTCACCCCACCGATGGAGTTCGAAGCCGAATAATTACAACAACAGATATGACTCCTGCACTCCTCTTTGTGCTCCTCATGCACAGATTTTAATGGAGATTAAGGGAGAAGAGTACTTCCGTCACCCCCCACTAATAAAAATACTATCGAAGAGTCATGACAAAAGAAAATACTGTCGGTTCTATCATGATCATGATCATGATATCGAATAGTGTATTCAACTCAGGGATGAAATAAAAGCTCTGATTCGATGAGGCTACCTCAAAAAATTTTGATGTGACCATCCGATTCAACCTCCTACTAATCGATAATCTCAGCCTCAACCTAAGAAAACAAACAACAATTGATCAACGGTGAGAGTCATCAACATGATTTTCGGATGACCGAAAGATTAGGGGCAACTTTCGAAGAAGAGTCATCTAAAAAGCAATGACATAATAATGTAATCTCTTCTTTGGATAATGATATTTGAGGAGTGCCAACTTTTCATGATGATGTTGTTGTCATCTCAATGATGATAGCAAATTATAATGTAAAAAAAATTCTTGTAGATAATGAAAGCTCTACAGACATGTTATTCTACTCTACTTTCTCCTAAATATGACTACCAACTGATCGACTCAGAAGAGTCCTTATGCCTTTAATCGGCTTCACTGGAGGTGCAGTTAGTGTAGAAGAAAAAAATACTCTTTCTTTAACTACAAAAATCGACCCACGACAAAGCACCATTCCCTTAACATTCATTATTGTTCGAGTTTCTTTGACTTACAATGCCATACTCGGATGATCGAAACTCAATATGTTGAGAGCGATTGTTTCGACTTACCATCTCCTTATTCGATTTCCAACAAAAAGTGGAGTCAAAGGGATGCGAGGGGATCAACAACTAATCCGACGCTACTTTATGATTTCATCTTAAGGCAGCAAGCCTGAAGACCCTCTGTCGGTGGACAAACTAGACCACAGGGATAATGAAGAAAGGGGAGAGTCAGTTAAACAACTGATTTCGATCCCATTGAAAGAGGATGATCCGATCAAAACTATTCAAATCAGGTCATAACTACCTGAGTCAGAGTGAAAGCAACTAGTAGAACTATTGAGAGCCAACATTGATATTTTTGCTTGATCGACAGTGGATATGTCAGGAATTCTAATAGAAATAATAACTCATCGGTTGAACATCGATCCAAAAGCCAAACCGGTGAGACAAAAAAAAACCTTTTGCATCAGAGAGGCAGAAGCTCATTAATGAAGAAGTGGATAAGCTTCTTGCAATGGGCTTCATCAGGGAAGCCAATCATCCAGATTGACTAGCCAACATCATGATGGTGAGGAAAGCTAATGAAAAATAAAGGATTTGCATCGACTATACTAATTTGAGTGAAGCATATCTGAAAGATAGCTTTCTTCTACCGAAGATTGATCAGTTAGTTGATGCAACATCGGGACACAGACTCCTGAGCTTCATGGATGCTTTTTCAAGATGCAATCAGATCCGAATGATGTCTAAAGATGAAGAGAATATAGCCTTCACAACCAACAAGGGCATCTACTACAAAGTGACGCCATTTGGTTTAAAAAATATCAGAGCAACCTACCAATGGTTGGTCAATAAAATTTTCAAAAACAAATTGGATGGAACATAGAATTCTACATCGATGACATGCTAATGAAAAGCATCGAGACTTATAATCATGTCCAAGACTTAAAAGAAACCTTCAACACACTTCAACAACATCAGATGAAGTTGAATCCAACTAAGTATACATTCAGGATGATCGTCAAAAATTTTCTCAAATTTCTCATATCGCAATAAGTAATCGAGGCCAACTCAAAGAAAATAAAGGTCATTATCGATATAAAGCATCCCAGCTCCAAGAAGGAGATACAGCAATTAAACAGAAGGATTGCCATGCTAAGCCGATTCTTTTCGTAGTCGGGAGAAAGGTGTCTACCTTTCTTCAAGACCTAGCGATAAATGGACTTCTCATGGTCAGATGAATGTCGACAATCTTTCAAAGATCTGAAGAAATATTTGATGTCTCTCCCACTACTCACAAAATCAAAGAAGGAAGAAACACTATATCTTTACTTAGCAACTTCTTCGGAAGTAGTTATTTTGGTCCCTGTCCGGGAGGATGAAAATTGAATTCAACGATCAATCTACTACACTAGTAAAGTACTTTACAATGTAGAGATAAGATATTCGAGGATGAAGAAGATGATCTATGCTCTAATTATATCAGCTCAATAATTTCAATCATACTTTCAAGCACACTCAATAGTCATCTTGATGGATCAATCTTTGAAGGTGATCTTACATCGATCAGATACTTCCGATCGAATGGCAAAGTGGATGATCAAACTCAGTGAATTTGACATATAGTATCACCTACAACCATCAATGAAGGCTCAAATCTTGATTGATTTTATCAAGTGTACTATATCTGATGACAGATCAGATCATAAATCCAATGACAAGTCAAAGCAGGTTGAGAATCTAGAAGCCGAACCTAAATCAGTATGAATGCTACGTATTAATGGAGCATCCAATGCCCAAGAAAGTAGGGCCGACCTCATCCTCACCAACTCCAAAGGGACTGTGACTGAATATGTCCTTCGGTTCAACTTCAAAGCATCTAATACTTAAGCCGAATATGAAGCCTTACTAGTCGACTTAAAGATTGTGAGAGAGCTTGATGTAGACAACTTGAAGGTCTTCACCGACTCACAACTGATCATCGGACAGGTCAAGGAAGAATTTGAAGCTTGAGACTCGACCATGATGATGTACCTTCAGAAGGTAAGGGATCTCATTCAAATCTTCAAATATTTTGAGATCTATCACATTCTAAAAAATGAAAATGCACATGCCGATGCACTATCTCGACTGATGACTACTTCTTCCAATCTTCTCGATCAAACACTCATCGAATATCTCAAACAATTAAGTATCGATAAGGTTGATAAAGTGTATCAAATAAATAATGAACCAAACTGGATGGACCTGATCATTCAATACTTAACCAATGGTACCCTTCCGGAAGATTCATTAGAAGCCAAATGACTAAGATGGATGGCTTCTTAATATGTGTTGATGAACGGACAACTATACAAAAGATCATTCTCTCTTCTACTGCTTAAGTGCTGAGACCTATCAAAGCCGACTATGCTCTTCGTGAAGTCCATGAAAGGATTTACAGAAATCACTTGGAGGGCAAATCACTGGCCTATAAAGTTCTGTGATATAGGTACTACTAATCCACCATAAGAAAAGATGCAGCTAAGCTTGTTTGGAGATGCGAAGCATGTCAAAGGTATACCAACATACAGCATCAACCAGCAAGCTAATTGACACCAATCATTGCACCATGACCATTTGTATAGTGGAGAATCGACATACTCGGTCCCATCCCTCCCACAACCAGTCAAAAAAAATTTTTAGTCATCGCAGTGGACTATTTCACCAAGTAGGTGGAAGCTGAACTCCTACGCAAATCACTGAAGAAAAGATGAAAGACTTCATTCAGAAGTCTATCATATGCAGATTCAGATTGTTAAATACTATCATCACCAATAATGGTCGATAATTCGATAATCAAAAATTCAAAAAATTTTATGCGAAACTTCATATTATGCACAAAGTCACCTCTATCGGCCATTCATAATCTAATGGTGAAGCGGAGGTAACAAATCGAACAATCCTAAATGGTCTTAAGGCTCAACTGAACGAAGCCAAGAATTCGTGGGTAGAAGAGCTATACCCTATCTTATGGGCCTATCAGACAACTCCTCGCATTACAATAGGAGAGTCATCATTCAACCTTACATATGAACAGATGCAATGATCCCATTAGAGATCGAACTATCATCGATGAGGGTCGAACAGTATGCAGAATCAAGCAACTATGACTGTCGAAGGGCTGAGTTGGACTTGCTCCCAGAGTTTCGATAGTTAGCTCAAATAAGAATGGCTGCATACGGACAAAGAGTAGCCCAATATTATAACGTAAGGGCCAAACTGAAGGTCTTCCATCCTGGAGACTTAGTCCTGAGAAAAGTAGAAGTATCAAAATTCTTAGATTAAGAAAAACTATCTCCAAACTAGGAAAGATCTTATCAGATGACCAAACCATTTCGTCCAGACGCATACCAACTAAAGACCCTCGATGGAACGACTGTCCTCCAGACGTGGAATGCAGGCAACCTTCGAATGTACTATCAATAAATTGTCCATATGTACAACATATTTAAAATGATATGATTGGTTTTCAACAAATTCTCGATTGGATATATGATATCTGACGATGACTAATCGATCAATATACATACCAATCTAATCTCGATCGAACGACTGTATACATTGACTCCAGTTGGTCGACTCTACATATCAACATTGGGAAAATAACTATATATGCCGACTCAACTACAATTAAGTGGAATAATAAGCTGACTGACTTCGATCGAGCCAAAAATATACCAACTCAACTTTGATCGATCGAAGAATATTCGACTAGCCCTCGAATATTAAATACTTGAAAAAATTCATGCCTATAGTTGGCTAATACCCGACTAACAGGCAAATCTTACAACTTCAACAATCAATTGTTAGTCGGCATATCGATTGATAGTCGGCATATCGATTGATAGTCAACTGACAATTGATATTCGTCTACATTGGTAACGATTATCTACAACAAACGACATATTCAAAAAATTCAATACTTAGAAAAATTTGCTTTCATTCATTTATCAACAAAGAATTACAAAATCAAACTAAGATCTGGTTACAAAAAGAAAAGTTGGACTACAATCCGATAACAAAAGTAAAGACCTATGACATCTACGACGACTGCTACTGCTCGATCTCCTCAGCTGCTACACCGATCACCATCGTAGCTTCAGTCTCCTGGCCTTCGATAGTAGCCAGCTCTACTTCAGTCGACATCGGTATGACTTCTTTAGTCAGAGTAGCCACTTCATCGATCGGCTCTATTTCTATCATCAGGACAATGATGCTGCTCAAATTCAAGTGTGATAAAGATTCTTGATAGCATCTCTATCATCTTCATACCTGACTCAGTAGGTAGTATTGCTGCCCTCGAGGATTTCATTCTTGAAGTCTTCGAACTTCTTGTAGTCCTCGACGGCCTGCTCCTACGCCCGACTAAGAGCCTCCCAAGCTGAATTCACCTCCTTCTTGGCGGAGGCCGACTCTACATCGGCCAATGCCAATCGAGCTTCGATGGCCCAATGCCTCTCCCATTCTTCCTCCAATTCCTCGATACAACCATCACGTTCCCTCCGGAGATGACTGATCACATGCTTCTTCTTCTTAATTTGCTCCTCTTAGGATTTGGCCAACTGCTGACCCAACTCTAACTTGACTCTAGCAGACTCCAACTCAGTTTTCATACAGGAGATCTCCTCCTGATATTTCTCCTCCCATTCTATTGTCGCTTGAAGACTTTCGATAGTAGCGGCTTTCTCAGTGTTCGCGGCCACAACCTTGTCAGCCCATGATCGATAGAGATCCACGATCGCCTTGTACCCTTTCTCTAGTACCGACATATCATGCACTAGCTAAAAAGAGAAGAGAAGAGTTAAAAAAAAAAAAGAGGTATAAGAAAGGCAGATGGAGGACAGAGCACCAACTTATGCTAAGGATCATTGGATAATATGATGAGAATATGTCAGACATGGTCCGACTCTTCCTATTCTCCCGATCAATCAGGAGAAGTGCAGCCTCCAAAAGCCACTTAGCTAATTTTGGGTTTGCCAAAGCCAACTCATCAATGGAAATCTGAATGTCAAAGAGCTCCATAAAGTTCGTCGGAGCCCCATCATCAGTCAAAACTTCTGATGCCTTCCTACATCCCTATGCGGATGACTGATCTGCAGAAATCGCCATCCATTCAGGTGTGGATGGCACCTGAGATATGGCCAGCTCTATATTGACCGGCTCTGATTTGAGCATGGGTGGCACCCGAGGAATGTCGGCCCTCCGCTGCCAGCTCTAGATCGGCAACCACAACAACATCGTCATCACTTAGTTGCCTAATTGACGAGTGAACTTCAACTGGTGGTAAAGCCATCAGAGCGGACAATGTGACAACCGCTTTGGCAATAGCTTTAGGGATGGTCACCGACTGTGTGTTGGGCCGAACCTTCTTCGGGGCATGAGAGGGACCCACACTACAGTGGGCCTCTTCTTGGTGGTGAATTATTGGATCTCATCCATCGACGGTTGCACCGAAGGTTGCATCGAAGGTCGATAGCTGCAAGCAGAAGATAACAACAACTTAGTTACAAATTTGAAGTCAGATAAGAAATGAAAATGAAAGATCGACTATGCTATGCCTACGACAAGTGTCGAACTAAGTCCAACGTCATAAAGAGCTTGCTCCATCAATAGCTTCCATTGCTGAGAGACTTCCATATCTTTCAATCAAAGGAAGTCTTCTCTGTCGATGGCTTCGACTCGACTGTTCTCATTCGGGCTCATCCTCAGATTCTCCCAGGTAGAGGAAAAATCTCAGGGCAAAGAAAAAGAAATAAAGAAGAATTGGATCTTTCAATCATGGATCGAAGAAAGAAGGTCGGTAATAAATGACAAACCCTTCTTCAGACTGAAGAACCACCAACCCTCAATCTTAGGATGGGGGCGAAGGATAAAGAAGGGTCAGAAAAGAGGAACATGAGGAATGGTTGGAAGCATATGGCACAACAGGGCAAAACTAATGAGAAGCTAGTGTGGACACCAATCATCATGGTTCATTATGGCTCAATTGTTGATGGAGCCTTTTTATTTTGAGTCCTGTAAATTTTAATTTTTGAGTCCTATAATGGGGTTGTAATTAGGTCCATAAATTGAGTTTGATTGAGTCCAAGTTTGAGTCAACCACTTGGAAGAATTTCTTATTCAGTTCATGCTTAGCCACCTAGAAAATGCATGCCCAACACCTTTAAAATTGGATGAGTTCAAGTCAGCACCACTTTAGCACGTGCACAAAAATTGGAGATGAAAACTGAATACCATCACGACCAGATTAGGAAGATCTTCATGCATGCAAGGGATGGGAAATCTTCACATGGCATTGACACGGCCCATCTTCGTGCACGAGATAATGCCTCCTCATGCAAATCTTAAAGTCGCACCTTTCTTTCTATTTGGATTGTTAGAGTTTCCATTTAAAAAAGAGAACAATGGTTCTTGTATGGATTGGATGATTAAGAATAAAATTTATGTTTTCCTCCTCTCTACGTGTTCTCATCTTCCTCCTTTCTCCATCTATTACTCTTTCTACCTTCCTTCCCTCTCTTCTTTCTCTTCCTTCCTTCCTTCTTCCTTTCTCCTATCTCTCTTCTGAAATCTCCCTCAAGGCTTGAAGATTGAAGGACAAAGAATTCACGGCAAGCCATCCATATGCAGGATCCATTTCAGCACCCATAATTTTCTATTCTCCCGAATCCCCACCTTCCTATCATAATTGCTAATTTATTTTTGTTATTGCAGGTAATTCTTCGCATGTTTGGATCGATTTTTCGTGATCTTGGACAATGAAAAGATTTGCAAATAACTATGGGCTGATCTGACGTCCGATTCCTCCCTCATCTAGAAATCTTAATCGACGTGTTTGTGAGACCCCTTGCTTATAAATATATTTTTGAGTAGATAGTTATTGTAGAAAGTTAAAATTCTTATTTTTTTATTAATTAGATTTGAAAATTTTAATCGTGATCTGATATCCTAATCATGGATGATTTCTCAATCGTCTACGGTCTGATTCTAAATCTAGGGGCTGTTCTTTTTGCATGCATATTAGTAGTCTTCCTATTTTAGTATGATCACTCCCATTGTCCGCTGCTTGTGGGTTATCTAATGATTTGTTTATAAATTGGATTGCTTGCGTCCTCTAGATCTTACCTTGTCCCACATCAGAAGCCGAATGGAATTTGACACAAGTTGGGCTGGACAAAGTCAGTAATAGTCCAAAATATTCTGAACGTAGTCTGGAATCGAGAAATGAAGGCCGGTCTTAAGGTTGTCTATATAGAAAGCAACTTGATCTGGAGGAGAAAAAAATCACCTGATCATTCGGACCAGGAGCATATAGTCACAACTACTCCGAGATGCAATAATGCTCCCGGAGGCAGACGATTGTGGATTCGGTCAGAGAGAAAGCCTTTACTGTCGAATTCGAAAGGGAATCACCGATCGAACTAGCCGGCCAACCATATTAAGGGGGTTCAGGATTGGGTCTATCCTTATCTATCCTAACCTTATCTTTATCCTTCCTACTACTACTTGCTAGTGATAATGATAGAAAAGAAAAGGAGGCGGAAAAGTGGAAGGAAGGAGGAAGGCCTAACTTGAAAACTAAAGGAGCTAGAGATCACGAAAACATAGGGAAGAAAATAATGATTTCCTGGAGCTCTCAACACCTGCTAGAATCCTCCAATGGAACCTTCAATAGTCGACACCCATGGGAGACGCTCTCAAATTCTCAGCTGTAGCAGAGAACTTGGTCAGAGGAGGAAGGCAATCCTTATATATAACCCGTCAATGGCTGAGATATGTTCATTCAAATCAAGATTGTCCAAGATTCTGATGCATGGCAACATCTAGACTGACCGTCAGTCGACCTTTCAATGCATCTACCTCCAGATTGAGATGTGTGGGCACAATCCATGTGAATCGACAAGAGCCAACAACCATCGGACATGTGGCAACTCCTGACTGGCTAAAATCAAATCAAATCATTTCGCTATCCAATCGACTACAATATTAAATAACTATCTCCTCGAATCAACATCCCAATGATGATCACATAATCATTGAAATGACAAAATGGCTGGAGACCTTTCGATTTTTGAGAGAATTATTAATGCCTGCAGCCAAAATGATCGTACAATCGGGATTCGAAATAACATGTGGTGACTCCTTTCATCCAACGTGTCAAGCCACATGTCAAACTATATGTCAAGCCATCTTGGACTTAGAAGTGGGGGGCAACTGTTGGGCTAACTGGACCTGCTCCCCAGATTCACGATCGGCCTCCCAACTATGTGTCGGTATCTGATGATAAACCATCAAAACTAGACCATCAAACAAGTTCTATTTCAACTATAATATCTACAAAGCTCATCGTCCGACTTTCTATCGGCGCCATGGACACGGACATCCGACTATCAGTCGATACATCGACAGACAGTCAGTAATTTTCAATCGACTTCCTTGGTAATTCTAAGTCAACCATAATGACTTGTTCAATATAACTAATGGTAAGTCGGTATATCAGAATCATAAATCGATGGCCAGTCGGTATATTACAAGCACCGACATACAGTCGGTACGCCCACATCATTGACATACAGTCGGTATATCAGAAACCGTCAGTGCAAAGAGCATGTAACGGCTACTCACCATGATTATTGATGGGCATTAACTGTGCATCTCACGATCATATAATATCGAAATAAGTAGGACCCCACGTGCCTAACTGTCACAAACAGTTATGCCCAAATTGCCTATATAAAAGAGAGGCAATAGAATAACGGGGGTAAGATACTTTTGGATTAATATTCTGCTAAAATCTATTTTCAACTATTCTGCTCACCACTCTCCACTAACTTAGGCATCGGAGGATTTCTGTCGGACATAACTTCGGTCAGTATGGACTTGTTTTGCAGATCGCTTGTTGTCCAACTCAGGCATACTCGGGGATTAACCACAACAGTAGTCATAAAGTTTAATTATCTAACTTATATTTGTATCTATATCCATACCACCCATATCTGATTTGTATCTGTATCTATTTAAAATAAATATAGATGTGAATCTTTATATCCGACTAATATTCGCATCCATAATTGTATTCATCAAATAAAATAAATATGGATATGAATATACTAATATCTGATCCGTATTGGATCCAATTTCAGCCTTACATGATAAGGAGGGCTGATAGAAGTGACGGCCAGACAAAATTGTAGTCAAAATGAAGAAAACATTTTCCCTTTTCAATCTCAAAGCAGGGGAGGTTGAGATGTGGCCTTAACAAAGATAAAGAGCCATTGGAGGATATGGGTCAACCATTTGCCTAGTTGGCTAGGCCCATCATGGATGTCGGTGACACAAACAGTTGGCAAACGACCCATCACAATGATAGTTTAGGTCTAGATTCACACAATAAGAGTGGCCCTACCTCAAAACAAGGCTGCCCATAGCCGAGCTCGGGATCAACCACCACCAAGCGGCAGGATTTGATGAGTTCACCGGCCTTTTGAACATCCATGGAGACGGAGCCAGAGGGAGAAGAAAAGAGAGAGGTTCCAATGATGTTACCTTGCTCGATGGAGGACTTGGTTCTTGAAATAAAGGACAAACCAACCATCATTTGCTTGGTGAAATCACCGGCAAGTGGGCATCAGCACACCCTTGAGAACATGGGAAGAGCAGGCAAGGTGGTTGGATCGATGAACGATGGTGATAGTGAGGGGAATCAAGGGAGAAGAATGAAGAGAAAAAGAGGGATGAGGAAGAAAACGAAAGAGCAGCAAGCATGAGGAAGATAGGTAGTTAGGTTTGTAAGTACGTACGTATATGTGTGTGCATGTGCATGCGCGCATGTCACGTGTGCATGTATACAAGAATGTGTCCATCTATGTAGTAGATAGATAAATACATAGACATAGATATATTGTAAATTATTTACATAAACAATACATGCATACAAGGAGGAATCTAATTGGGCTTGGCTTTAAAAAATATTAATTTTGAGTCCAAAACTTAATATCAAGCTAGACTTGCTTCCATTTTTTAGAAGATTAATTGAAACCGGAAACAAGCTGAACATAAGCAGCTCAGAAGCAGCTTAACTTAAATTGCCAAATGATTACCACCAGTCATGCATTGTTAATGGTGCCGATCGCCATTTGCCATTTCAGCCCTCTCTTAAGCGTCTTTAAGAATAAAATACTGGCTGTGATAATTGCACTGTAACATCAAATGTGAATGATCACCAAAAAATAAGAGCACTGTTTTCTTAAATCAGTAGTCCCCGAATAAGAGGATATTTCTACAGTTGCCATAGAGATCTAAGGACATGCGTGAAAGAGGATATTCAAGTCCTTCATACACCCACTGAGAAATGAGATAGGGAAATTTAAAAGAAAAGAAATTTTAAAAATCCTTATTATCTCACTGAAGATCAAATTTATTGTCGTTGTCACGGACAAGAAAAAGGCAGCACTCTTTGCCAGTATATCAAGGATACCTGTAGAATAAAAATTTCATTTTGAATTAACTGTGACAACAAAACTACAATACTTCAACCAATTAGTCACTGAACCACAACAAACCTTTGCCACAACCTCAGAATTCTCTCTTCCGGTGGGATACAAAAAAATTTATCATTGAATAGGCCTGTTAGTTCTGGTGAATTTATAACATGCAAACACATTTTACAGTTCATTCTTTTGTCTGGTAGAATGCTTGCTTTCCCGGACCAATTCTGTCTTGTCCAGAAATTTATATCCAAATGCTGCTGAATGCTTCCTCAATTGCCCTCCTCTTGCCCAGTTCAACGGTCCATCCTCCAGCTCTGGCTCCTCTCTCTGCTCGTAACTTCATCGCTTCCTCATCGTCAACCGCATAGCCCTGCAGGGGATCAGCTGGTCCTCCAACAGGGACAGGTTGTGAAGCCATGCCTGTTGGACGTGGCTGTGCCAGCCCACCGCCCAGGACAGCTGCAGGGGCATACTGCCCTTGCACACCAATGCCACCGCTAACGCCTTGAGAACTTTGTCCAGCACCCTGTGGTTAGATATCATTTGTACTAACATGAATCAACATTTCACCCATTCAGATACAGCATCCTATCACCAAAAAAAAAAAAAAAGGTATCTCGAGAAGAGCATATCTAATATTAAGCGAGAGAAGGTTTTCTGTGACCATACCGCTGACTTTGTTTTTGGAATCACTTTGTAGCCAGACTCAATAAAAATAAAAAATACTATTTTTCTCCTACATTTCTAAGTGACTCCAATTTCCATTCCCCAATAACACACCCCTAAGTCCCTCCCCTGATATTCATCCAACCTTTCTCTTTTTGTTCCATTAGATGCATTGCACATGCAACTACAAGTATTTCATTAAGGAGCATGCAAAATTTATATTTTATATTTAAGACAATAAGTAAAGGCTATGATATGGTACACTTTAGGATCAACAATATGCCAAAAGATTATACTCTAAATTTTGAAAAAAATGTAACAGAAGGAGAAAAGGAAAACATAAATATTATAAACAAAAGGGTTAGGCTTAAATTACACAGAGTCACACATGGTATAGCTCTTATAAGGTTATATCTTTTTTGAATTAGATGATGGAGATCCCACATTGATGATCTAAGTGGTTAGATGTGATCTACTGACCATAAATTGCTTGCATATCAAAAATTATGATTTGGATATCTCTGACCTATGCATCAAATAGTCAAAAAAAACATGTATTGTTTCATGTTATTTAAAATGTCCAATTTTCGTATTGTTTAAATTGCAGAAACTAGCTGAAAAAAAGGAGAAGCAAGTTGATATTGGTTGGGAGCATGAAATGATTCTGTCACCGACACCATCGGAAGTGCAACTAATATGACTCTGACTGGGGATGCATAGAGTACTAGACTAAAGCAACATCAAGCTAGTGGTTACCTTAATACAGCTACATGTAAGAAGTGTCCCCAAGAGCTCCATCAGCTTATTCAGAAGCACTTTCATGACTTCAAGGAGAGAAAGAAAGAGACAAGACAAACAAAGGTTGATCATCGAGCAACAAAGCCACCATCATATCACTCCAGGGATTTGAAGTAAGGTGTTGAATCTAGATAACATGAAGGAGACTCAGATTCAGGCCACCATACAGGACATTTTTGAATGATCAATAGCATAGAGGAGGTTGCTAGGCATATGGCACAACTTGGGTCCTTGTAATGGGGATTCTAATTTCTTGACTGCCAAGGTAAATCCTAGATACAATAGCAAATCAATAAGATTGGTTGTTCCTAGAGTTAGCAAACAAATAACATCTATATTTAGGGTTTTTACCAATAGGTAGGAAAAGAAGGCCAAAAATATGCCAATATGGGCCACTATTCATGACTTAAATCCACATCTTCCTTAGCAAAGACAAAGCAATAGAGGATTGATTCCATGCTCATCAACAATGAAATGAGGAATACGTGGGGAGCTATACAAAGTGATTCTTCTATAGCCACATCCCTGCAAATATCACAGAGAACACCTTCTATTGTGCTGTGATCGGCTCCATCTAGAAGGCTGCTTAGGTGTCAATCCTCCCAGATGACGAATATCTATGGTGACTTGATAATGATGAGTTGAAGAGTTGGTTTGCCTTCTATCAGAGCAAGTGGGACACATATAGGTTGACAATAATATGTGATGGTTGGATGGGGTAAAGGAGGCAAAACATCATCAGTTTTATGACATTGTGACAAGACATCCTAAGTCAGTGGATGCTTTCGAAAGCTGCATGACATGCAGTACATCCTAAGCTTGATGGAGGAGGTCATTAATCAGATAAGGGTGCAGCATGTCATGCAGGTGGTTATACATATTGAAACAAAGGACAAGACCATCGATGATATTCTAACAATCAAGAGGCAGCACATTTTCTGGTTATTTATTAGACTTGATCATCAAGGCCACAAGATCCCGACATGCACAAGCGGCATAGAAGCTCCATGAGGGACTAGCTATCGAAATGTATTTTGTGAATAAAATTTACTTGGTACATGCATTTTTAGGCTAGAGTTTATAAAATAGACTAGTTTCCAACCATACAAAATCCAAGGACTACCGTGAAACAAAATATTTTGAAACTATGAAATGTAAGCCCTTAAATTACTATTCCAAGTATGATAAGCTAAACTAATCCTAACAGCCAAAAAAAATTGAAAATAAATAAATAAATATATAAAAGCCCTAAACCAGTAGCATGTTGGTATGCCTGGTGTACCATATATTGTTGGTACAATTCCGTACCATCCCGCCGCTGCTGCTGCTCCTCTTCCCCCTTGTTCCCTCTCATTTTGATTTTCTATCATCTTCATCTCTACTAATATTATCTCTGACATTGCCTTCCTAACCCTCATAGTATCTTGCTTTATCTACAATTATAAATTTGTGATCTAAACTTCTGTTATAGAAATACTATAGAAGAACACCTATTGACAATTTTTCTTTAGAAACTTGTTTCTAGGGCCGTTTCTCTTCTAAAACCTAAAATGAAAATATTTTGACCTTGAATTTTACAATCGCCAAGAAACCTTTTCTGCTCTATTTTCTGAAGCACAACAACAAGGTAATTTGTTAATCCAAACCACTATTTAATCTCTTCCTAGGTTCTCCACCTTGCAGGCCATCTCCAATGGTCTTGCCTCAATTTGGTATCAGAGCTAAAGAGTCCTACTTTGTTCTTCTTCTTTTACTTGATCCCATTTCTATTCTCTTTTTTCTTTCCCTTTAATTATGTTATCCAGTAATGAGCTATTCCAAGAATAATGTTCCCAATCAGCATGTTAAAGAATAAGAAGAAAGATAGTTTGACATCTATCAAAATGATCTTGCATCGATAAAATTTATGTTGCAATCAATTACACTAGCCCAAGGCATTGAATTGTGTATTAGTGTAGTTCCACCGCCTCAACTTTCAATCATCAACAAGTGTCTGAAGAAATGCTTTTAGTGAACCACATATCTAGCTATATAAAGAACCACAAATCAAAAGTGTCACAAGCAAAGATCCATCTGACAAGAATTTTCTGAATGAAAATCTATCCATTGAAAGTCCTAGAACCATGGAACCTTTCCATTAAGAGACTGCATTTGAACATGCACTATGCCTAAAGAATCTGGTGAATAAGAGCGAAAGCTCTAAAGATGCAATTTTGGAGCAATTTCAAATTCATGAAGGCATAGATTGCTAGCAATCAAGGCCTGTGCTTGTATAAAAGCACTTTGAAGATCCATTCCTTGCTGATTTTGTAATGTCATCCAGGAATGCTATCAATCGGGTGATCAAAAGCTTTATGGCCATTGATCAATCAGAACCAGAAGAATCAATTAATGTTGTGATAGCAAGAAGGTCCAAAGTTGGTCTCCATAATCACATTTTGAAAACCCAACAACTGAGCATAAGGATGCAAATTATCAAGATCTCAAGGACAAGATCCATGCAACAAAGTGAATGATGGCAGATAAAATTATATATTTCCTTGCATTTTTTAAACTTTTTATTTAGGTGATCTTTGGAATAGGTTTTAGACTCTTGTTTTAAGTAGGACTTGTGTCCTGCTTTAGGCACATATCAGGATGGACAAGTTTTTTTAAAACAAAAAAATCATTAGAATTAGATTTTTTTTCCATATTTCAGGTGTCTTTCTATACAAGGTTATGTCGTATTCCAAACTATTCATTTTTAGGAAAATTTCTAGAGATTAGGTGCTTATTTGTTAAGATCCTAGTTTTAGTTTGAAAACGTCATTTGAAGTTTATAAGACAACCTATTAGGGCATGATTTAAAATCATTATACAAGATTTGCTCTGAAAGAAAAGAAGGATTTCTTTAGGCTAGGTTTGGTTTGTCTCTTTCCTCCTGCCTCCTCTCTCTTTTTTATCTATCTTCTATCATCTTCATCTCTACTATTATTATCTCTATCTCTGGTTTTCTAACCTCATTGTCCTGTTTTCTCTATAATTGTAAAATCTGTGATCTAAATTCTGCCATAGGACTAAAATGGACCACCACAATTTGACAACTTTCTGTTCGAAACTTGTTCATAGGACCAATATCTCTTTATAAAATCTAAAATGCAAATGTTTTGACCTTCTTGACTTTACGCACCAAAAAAAACAAACACTTTCTGCTCTGATTTCTGTAGCAGGACAGCAAGGTAATTTGGGACCAAATGTGCATATAAATCTTTTCGCTGATCCTATGACTTCCAGGTCATCTCCAGTTGGTTCTGCATCAAGGGCTTTCTGTCTCTTTGATGAATGCTGACATTTTAATGATGGACATGATGGATGAATAATATCCTAGAATGTCATGTTATTGTGTGGAGTACATGTTATAGTCTGTTTATATGAACAGTGACTAAATGAAATTTATAGATATTGATATTATTGCTCCAGAGTATGGACTATGCTGTTTTACCAAATCATTTGGTTTATGGAACTCGTTTATATATATACATCATCTATTAGCATATCTAATATGTCTCATATCCTAGTTTTCTAAGATTTTTCATACTGGCACATCCACATTTTAATATACTTGTATCCTTGCTTCATAGGTAGGTAGCCTAACATTTGGAACTACAAAATCGTAACAAACGACTGTATGAACTAAAGAATTGGACAATAGGATAGTTATGGTACTTAGAACCATGGCGTTAGTCTCACCAAGTTACTACACAAACTGCTACAAAAATGATATCTATTGCACAAAACCTAGATCATATCTGATGCCCCACAAAAGATCCAGGGAGAAAATGATTTCAGATGGCAGGTCAAATTTACACTACCACAACAAATTTTACCTTTTGATTCTTATTGTGAAAGAAACCTACCATACGCTTACAAAATTATTTATGTTCAATTTCTTGAGGGAACTGAAGTGCATGTTTTGAATTACTGACAAAGTTTAGGATGTGAAGAGACTGTGATCTAGATCATTTTTGGATTACCCAGATTGCCCATTTGGTTTGATCATGTTATGAAGATGCATAACAAAATTTGTGCACAACATGAAAATTAAAACACTTCTTAAAATTTCAATAAGGACACAGGACAAATTTTACTGGGGAAAACCTTCACAAATGCTTAGCAGAATTTCAGCAACTATAACTGATGGTTACAGAGTGATCCACAAGAAAGTATTCTCACTCGTGAGATAACTCAATGAATCTTTATATGCCCATTAAACAATCCATCAATAAATCTTTTTCACTAACTACAATTGTGAGATAAGCATGCTCCTTAGCATTCTAGGCTACAGTGAGATCAGATCTAACATCATGAATGCAGGCATGAAATACTAACCTATAGTTTGTTAACAATGAAAAATAGCATTGCGCTTTTGGTATCTAGTGACCCAAAAAAAAATATATTGAAAGCATCACCTTGAAATTGCATGTCTGATATTTGATTATGGTTTTGCAGAGTAAAGGAGTCTTACTGACAAGCATCATACAAAAGATTCATTTAGGAAGTAACAATGCACTCATATTCTTCCAGCTCAAAGTTATGTGGCCCTTCCTAACCCATCACAAAGCAAAGGCCAGATGCAGAAAGGTGGCAAAAGGTGAAAGAAGGCACCAGAACTTCACTGAAATCACTCTCCATTAGATCAACATGCAAAAATTTCATATGTGAAATTCCACAAAATGTCTAGTTATACCTACGTATAACTTACAGCATGCTATTTTTATGTAAATATACGAAGTTCAACTTCAATTGTGTTCATAGTTCAACTTCAATTATGTTCCTTTCTCTCTCATTTTCACATGATACTAGAAAAATTACAGAAACTGGGATGTCGGACCTAGACCCAGCATTTATTAATTTACCAGAAATCCATAACGCCTAACTCTTTCTAATGCACTGATACTATATTTAAAAGAAAAGATTTGCTTACACAAGATTTGTCAATGATCACCAACTAAACATAACTTCTTCACTACATGCATAGCATGAGGCAAATGATAATCTTGATACAGGTTCACTATACCATCCCCAATCGCCTGGTTCAGGCCATATCAAACCAAACCTGTGGGGAACTAGAACAGTTCTCACAGTCAGCTTGATGAACAGGCTGAACTTATAAAAAAGCCCCCTTCTAGATCAGTTACAGCTCGATCCACTCCTGTTGATCCCCCACCACATCCTCTGAAACCTTTGTTCCCCCATCGCAGACCACCACCCCCCCCCCCCCCCCGCTTCCTCCAGTCCTTCACTCTCACTCCTGCTCCCCGTCATTCCCAAACTACTATCACTGGACCTGCAAGACCTAGCTACGAATCAATCTGCGCCTCCAGGTGAGTCCCCTCTCTCTCTCTCTGCCTCCCTCTCCTTCTTCCTCTCCCCCTCCCCAGAATAGTACAATATGAGCCCGTACCATGCCAAACTGGTTGCTGGCTGGTATGCCCAGCAAACCTTGATTCTTGATAATTGACATAGATTAGCGAGGAACTTGGAAGTTCTTGTTTTAATTCTCTCCCTAAATAAATTAGTTCAGCAGTTGTTGCTTAGAACTGGGGAGGCACACCAAATGTTTAAGAAGAAGAAGAACAAAATGGGCCAAAATGGACTTGCTATATCCTTGGAACTGGTGGAGCACTAAAATTCCAATTAAACATAGTTCATCAGCTTTCAACTATATAAAAGAATAGAAAACAAATCATGTGCACTCTATGTCCCAAGAGTTCAATTACAAGACAGACAACATGAAACCTAACCAATAACTCACCACATCAGCAAGATCTGTCTTTATAGGATTTTCCCGGCCTGCCCTGAGTGCTGCTGCTAGTTCTTCAGCCTAAATGAAAACATTGTCAAAGCGAGAAAAATAAACTTGGTAGTACACGTCAAAGTTATTTCAACATTTCAAAATTTAGATAATCCAGACATGATGGGACATAGAAACAGAAAAGCAAAAGGTGTCGTTTCTGATATATAAAACAGAAACAAGAACTGTATAATAAAACATACCTTACGAGCTCTAGCATTGATTATTTGTTCAGCATTTTCTTCTTGGTATTTAGCCATCTTAGCTTCAATTGCAGCTACATCTATTCCTTCAACTAAGTTGGAAGCTAAGAAAGGAGCAAAGCGCACTACTGTTAAAGACACATGGCATATAAAATAAATGGAAAGATAGGTAAGTTAATTATTATACTTACTCATATCCTCAACTTCTTCCAAATAATCATTGTACTCTCTCAAAGAAGGAAAGTCCTCCTCCCTTTTATTAAATCTGCAAAAAAAAAAATGAAAAAGTTTTATTCAGAAGAGCAGAATGATTTAGGAATAAGTAGTTAATCCATGCACTTTGATTCTAACAAGTTTAATAACAGAATCATAAAAATCTTGGTTTCGATTGTAGAACATTCTTCAGCATAAAGATGAAACTTATAGACAAAAAACTGATTAAATATAGAAAAAATTTCAAAAAGGAAAATGCAGGGGTTGACTTTGTCAAATGACAGCCATGGATGTTACTCTTTAGTCATGACATTTAATGTTTTCCTATAGATGTGAATAAATGATAACTTATAATCTTCTATGGCATGTACACATATTTTGCTGTAAGTGTGACAAAAAAATAGAGCTAAAGAAAATCTGCTTAATTTGAAAGGTCTCAAGATGAGCCACCACTTTACATGGATGGGTGGGATGCAAAACAAATGCTCAGAGACAAAAATCAAATGATTTGGATGCTTACTGTGCATGCATCTAGTGTCATAAATTAAGTATTTTCTATGTAGCTCTCTATATGAGGTCAAGTCTCCAATTTATCTGAATTTCTTTCCAACACTATTTAATAGGTATGTATTATATGCTGTTCATCTTAGCTTGAGGTGTCTTGCATTACATCTGTGCATATAACAATCCTAATATAGAAAATTCCTATCTCCAAGATTTGAAATATTTCACAAGGTTTCACCTTATCTATAGTAACGTTCAGTTGGTATGATTAGAATATAAACTTTTAGAATACCCAAACTACCGAACAACTTTGTTAGCATGAAAATTCTTCTAGTGTTCTAATTCTAGCACTTTCACATGATTAAAACAACAAACTTCAGCTAGTGTATTTCAGATCAGTTCTGTAACAGCTTTGTAAATAAGTCAAATTTGGATCTGGAAAATCAATCAAAACAAGCTTCAACCTTTCTGACAACCACAGCACCCATGTTTTGTCTTCAAGTCTGCTTTACACCTTCTAGAGGCACTTCCTCATAAACTGAATTGCCAGTTTATACAGTTATATCTTCCGTGAAGGCAGAAAATACATGTTTATTGAATTAAATGCAATATCTCACTAGGCTTCTAGAAATTAAATTTAAAAAGAAAAGGAGAGAAAAAGAACAGCTACTTGTTTTGAATGTTTAGAAATCATACTCCCACCTTATTATCATTAATTTGCACCAAAATTTTCTCCAACCACAGTAACAACTAGTTAAGACCCAAATGGATAATTAGAAATAACATGTTCCAATGAGTTGTGTATCAACCACAAGTATATAATTTGCAATTCAAATAAGGAGAAAATTCTTAGCATAGTAATGGGTATTAAACACTGATGATGGGAAATGAGAATCATTATGACAATAAACCGGAGAACAATTGTTAGAGAAAAACAGAAAACAGCTTAAAAATAGAATGGTTAAGAGTGCAGAGACCAACATACCTTTCAGGAAAAGGCAAAATTGTGAAAAGAGGAGGAAGGGGGAGGTGAGGGAGGGGTGGGGGTGGGTGCTTGTTTCCAACTGTTCATTTTCTGCTTTCCTTACCAAATGGCAAGTATTGGTATGGACAAAAATGTATGTTACTTTTTATCAAATCACATATGAAAAGTTATGACAATTTTTGAAAGAGAAAATCAGAATTTTAGGTCATCAAGGAAGGCAAGAAAGACATGATTTGGAAGTGAAGTAGAGAGGAAGCTGAAATTTTTTTAAGCGACCTGAGAATAACTTGGTTGCAGAAAGGGAATAGGATTTGAACATTCTTCCACGGATATGTCAGTGGTAGAAGAAAGAATCAGGTATCTTCAACTGAATTGCAAGGAGCAGCCTTAACTATGAAAGAGGACATAGCAGGGGCTTCTGTAAGTATTTACTGAGACATTTATGTTGAAGAAGGTTGGGTAAAGGCTAATTCACATACTCACCATCCAAGCACCCTATGCTCCCTAATGATGAGCACCAGGGCCAACTGGGTTTCCCTGACTTTATACCAGAAGTTCTAGCATCTCTTGCAAAATAGATTCCTCTTCTGTTCAACAAGCTATATTCTAGTATTTTGGAACTGGATACAGCTACTTCATCACAATTGATTGGAAGAAAGATAATTCCTCTATACTGAATGATTATAGGCTGGCCAATCTCATTAATGGGACATCTGAAATTGTGTGGAAGGACCTAGAAAATGAGTTGCAACCTCATATAGAACAGCTAATAGACAAGGCTTAATATTTAGACTACTTTTGCTAGCTAAGGGTTGGTTATATTGGATTGCTGAGCATGTTCGGGTGAGATTATTGCAAACTACAAGGAAAAATTCTAATTGCAATTCATGAAATTGGACTTTAAGAGGCAAACAGGGCCAATTGAAAACGTCCTGCAAGAGTTCTTGAAAGTTTGAGGTTTTGGTAGAAAATGGAGGATATGGATGAATTGACTCTTATTTGGAGAGTCAACTATCAGGCTGCAAGGAGAACCACGTAACTGGACTCAATGCCATAGAGGATTCTAGCAAGGAGATCCTACAAATTGTTGCCTCTTTGTACCACTAGCTAATGTCTTAAGGACACCTTGCAAAGCCAGTGAATAAAGCCTTATTAGAGGCTTGAGTCTCTAACAGTTTATAGCGCAAACAATAAACTTACAATTTGCAGATTACTTTACTTTTGCATTAAGCTAAAGAGCATCAGCTAGTGGCTTCAAAATTTGTACTATATGAAGTGCAGCTCCCAGTGAGCCTTAAAATCAATTCCAACAAAAGCCTTCTAGTGTATTTGGGAACACACCCGAATGAGGTCCTAGAAGTGGCCAATTTCTTAAGTCTCAGCTCCATGACCTTCTCATCACCTATCTTGCAATTCTCCTTCATTCTTGCTCAAAATAAGCTGATTGCATGAAACTGAATAGATAGAATGGATAGAAGACTAGGGGGATAGAATCCAACTCTCTTCAACAAGAAGGCTAACATTAGTGAAATCACTGCTTTTAGCTATGGCATTTTATTGGATGTCCATACTCTACCTTCGTAATTGGCTAGAAAGAAGATTGGCTGCCATAGAAGAGATTTTGTCTTGAGAAAATCTAAGAGACAATTGGTAGTTAGTGCCTAGCTAATCAAAGAGTACTATGTATGGACAAGGAGGGCTGGGATTCAAGAATCTAAAAAGTGTCAACATTGCATTTGCAGATAGTGGTGAAAATTATTCAATCAGTGATTGCGGAACCATCTGAACTGTTTGGTTCGGATGTATCAAACCATACCGGTGGCAGACCAATACCGGTGGCAGACCAAGATGGTTCGAACATTTGAACGAGACATCAGGGAGGAGGGGGAGGGTAAAGGAAAGAGAGGAAAGGAGAGAGGGGGGAGGAGGGAAGGAGAAGGAGAAGGAGAGGGAGAGAGAGCCTCTGGAGCCTATTTGAGACCCGTCGAGGCCGCCAAAGGGCTGCTACGCCACTAGAGGGCTAAAGGAGGACCAATGAGGAGGAGGGAAGGGAGAAGGAAAGAGAGGAAAAGACAAAGAGAGCGAGGTGAGGAAGGAGAGGGAGAGGGAGCCTCTAGAAACCACCAGAGGCCACCGGAGGATCTGCTAGAGGGCCAAAGGAGGCTCAATCAGAGCCGATTTTACTTAATCCTGATTTTTTTATTTTGGCGATATAAAATAAAAAAATGAAATAGAGGCTTCCGCCTATTTCGATCAGGCCTCCTTCGGCCCTCCAGTGGCCTCGGTGGGCCTCCAAAGGCTTTATCTCCCTCTCCTTCGCTCCCATTCTCTATCTCACTTTTCCTCTGTTTCCTTCTCCCTTCGCCCTCCTTGCCAACCGTCCTCTAGCCCTCTAGCAAGCGCAGTGGCTCTCCAACAACCTCCGAAGGCTCTCTCTCCCCCTCTCCATCACCTTCCTTCCCCCCTCTCTCTTTTTCTTTCTCTTGTTCTCCCTCCGCTTCTCTACCACGTCGATTCGAGCCTGGAATGGAACGATACAGGGGTGTACGAAACCATGCTGTCAGCCAACCAGTCCGGACCCCGGTACCGGCAGAACGAATCTTGTATTTAGTTATCCTAGTTATGAAGTGGTTTGATCCAATACAACTACTATCAAAGAAGGCCTGATGTTAATTGTAGAAGCCTTAGATTATTGACAACACCTTTCAGGAAGGCATTAACAAAGTGGAAAAGCCTTTCTTCACTGAGACGTCAGATTTCATGTTGAAGGTGAGAGAAATATTAGATTCTGGTAAAATGTTTCGATTCTTCTATGATGTCTTTCCTGATATGTAAAATTTGGCCGTTAAAAAGTACAAAGCAATTGCAGATCAAACCTTTGTGTGTGTGTTTTTGGGGAAAGTGGGGCTGAAGACTATAAGTTCACGATGAGTCCAGCAACTTCTATCAATCCTGAAAGGTATACATCTAACCGATGCAGGAAACATTTCATTTGCCAAAGTTGTTTGGGGTCGCTTCATGCTGTAACATTTCAAAATTTCAGACCCAAATCACAGATTTAAGATCATATTGGACATAGAAAGTTATGGCTCTTCTGATCATATCCAAGCAAATCACTTCACTTTCTCACTTTTTAAAACTGTGAATTTTGCGTATGTTAAAACTCAAGAGCACAAGTCCAATACCCCTATGAAGTACCCTAATTGTTGCATAACACTAAAAAAAGAAGGGGAAAAAAGGAAAGAAAATTTGGGACTGCATTCATGATGACGATATCAATATCTTGATTGAGTGAGCTTTTTTGCTTATTGGGGTTTATCAGTGAAATTTATCAAACATCTTCACATTTGAAGAGTAGTTGTTTTACTTGTGATAAATAAACGTAGAGAAACATCACAAACGATGCACGCTCGACTATGGATTTAATAGTTCTAAGAATAACACGGAGAGAGAAGAGAGAGAGATAGGAAGTAGTACACGTTGGCGATCCTCCTTCGGATGGCCATTTCTTTGGCCCAAGAGTTGGTGGCCGACGAGACCACCATGGCTTCCACCGCAACCGCCAACACCACCACCACTCTATCCACCGCTCAGCTGGGCGTCGACTTTAATCGGTCGGCCGGAGACGAGTCGCAAGATCGGCAAAGAAAACAGGCGGATGCCGCTGGACCATGGTTAATGGTGAGCCCACCGGTTCCAGGATGCCCAACTTGTACATAAACATTCAGATCAATTGTTTCAACATTAAAAAAAAAAATCTATAATTATATCTTGATCAGCATGCCATACTAGTTATAGTGCTGTACATATGCATGCACGTTGAGAAAAAAAAAAACTAATAAATCGGTAATATTATTAGACAACTAAATATTGAGTCCAAACGAATATATGTTTACCTCATAATTTTTTTTTTTTTATAATAACGAATCATTTAAACAAGTCTTATATGAATACATCCAAATTGATCTATAAAAAATCATCTGAATACTCCACAAATAAGTCACAACCTAATTAGCTCCGTATTGGCCTCTTGAAAAATATGCCTAATGCACAGACTTGTACATTCGGATAACAGAATAGAAATATTTCAAAGAAGATGATGTGAAACAGGCCATATAGGCCCATATGCATCCTGAATTCAAAACACCATGGCGGAATCACCCTCAATAACAATGTGATCCTTGTGTAGGACCCTCTGACATAAACAATTTCAGCCCACACAGTCCGAAGCTCCATCCTAAAAATTGTAGGCTCGAATAGTTGGCAGCTCCCTACCACAATCAATCTGGAGTCAAGCCCACGAATCACGAAAGCCGCACCTCCCAACCTGTCCTGGATATTTCTACAAAATTGACCTTAAAGTATCTCAACAGAGGGGGCTTCCAAATAATAAACACCTGTCGGTATTCTAAATACAAAATTTATAGTTGCTATAATGTCCAATAATGGAATGGGCATAATATTTGTAGTTTTTTTGCTCTTTTTTAATCTTATTTTCTCAATTATTCACCATAGTTTTTTTGTTATAATAATTATTATAACCATAATCATTATTTTAAACCTAATGATTTAGTACAAGCCATTAATATTAACCTAATATTATAGTTAATAGGAATCTAATAGTATAGAATGGAAATATTTTGCTCCAAGTAATGAAGCTGAAAATGAAGAGAGAAAAAGAAGAGTGTGACTGAGTTTCATTTGGCTAAGGGTCTATGATATGGTAGACTCTTTTGTAGACAAACAAGAACATAAATAAAAAAATATTGCCACGCTAATAAAAGGGCAAAATTCTAGAAGAAAAATAGGCTGAATAGGTAGATGTGAAACAAGTTAGAAAAAAACATCCTCTCCATTCTCTCTTCATCCTCTCCATTCTTTCCAAAGGATTGTTTTGTCAACCATGATAATTAGCCAGCGAGAAATTATAGGAAAGAAGGCTTAGAAAAATAATAAAATCAGGATCTTTTCTTATTTTTGGCCGTTGAACACTCACGTGAAGCGAAATTCAATGCAGGGGTAAAATGGTAATTTTAAATTTTTTCAAAATTATGATTTTATAGCGAAAAAATATTAATTAATCTAATTAATTAACATGAATTTACCCTACACTAGGATCTAAATATGATATATAGTATGCATGCATTTAAATTTGAAATTCGAATTTGAACAATAAACACTTTACTGTAATGTGTTCAGAACACAATACTTTTGTGCGGGTAGTAGATCGCTGCAATCTGATCACCGTCGGGAGAGTCTGATAGTCACGATGCAGCCACATAATATATCTGACCTCTGCGGATCGTCCACACGAAGTTCTGGTCTGATCGACTCCTCACGAGTGCTAGCTCGTTGTAAAGCCCTTTCGACGGCCAATGCTGATCGAACTCCTTCACCGATGTCTGTCGATTCTTTGGATGCTCTGGATCGTTAGCAGACATGCTTGAGAGGATGATGAAGATCTTCCTAAAATTTGATGGGCTTACGACACTCGTAGCTCACCTTCTCACTTCCCGAACCCCAGGCTGAAACCCTGGAGAACTCACTGAAACCCTGTGCACCTTTTTTCTTTCTTTTCTTTCTTTTTCTCTCGGAAGGATATGGACCTTCACCTCACGCACAAGGATTTTCCACACCCAGATTTTCTCTCCAAAATTTTTCAATTACCCACGCCCAACTCTTCTCCTCCTTTTAAAACAACAACAAACGTCTTATCCACGTGAGAGGATAAAGATGAGTAATTGCACATTTGAATTCAAATCAAATTTTGAATTCAAATGGAAACTAATTTATCCCTATCCACTAAGGGCGTGAGAAGAGGAGGGCGTGGCTTAATTTGTGCATGAGTGATTTCATGAGAAACATTTCTTGTGTAATAAATGGGGCATTAAAAGAGGATAAGGTCAAGGTGCTAAGATTGGTTGCTCATTCAAATTCAAACTTTGTTTTGAATTTGAATGGCCAACCAATCATCCTTATCCACTCATTTGGTGCATTAAAGTAGGGTGTGAGGAGGGCTTTGCATGAGGAAAAATTCATGAGAACTTCTTCTCGTGAATTCAAATGGGCCAGTGGAAGTGAGGTGGCGCAGGGAGAATGGGTCAAGGTGGTTTCATTATTTAAACCAACCTAATTGAACCAAATAAGATAGGCCCAATTAGACTAATTTAAACCTAACTTAATTAGACTTAATTAGACTCAATAAAATCTAATCAAATCAGGAATTGATTAAGCCCAACCCCTGATCATATCAGGACCAAACCATCTCGACGATTAGGTCAACTCTTAACCTAATCGGGTCCAACCCAACTGAATCCAATTCAATTGGACTTGATCCAAAAATAATTACTCAATCAAATTCAGTTAATTAGTGATCAAATCACTAATTAAATCTCTCATAAATATTGAGTCCAAATCTGATGGATAATCGGACATCAGAATTCATCGATATGTAACCCGGATCGAAGAGTCCTAAACCAGTGGGACTCTTGACCCCGGTACCCAAAATGTGTGGAATTCGTGATCAGAGAATCTTGATTCTGATCACAGAATCTCAGATATGAAGGACTCTTCACCAGCTATCAGATCAGATAGGAACCTCTAATGTGTGTGACCCCGCAGGTTCGAACCTAAGCCGGTAGCACAGGAACCAATTCCTGTACTAATCGAAGTGACCATCTAGCAATGGTACCCGATGTCCGGATAGGTCGAATAGTCACAATCGCAACACTCAGAACCTACATGAATATGGTTACTGTATAATTCATCCTTTTGACCCCTGTGTTTAGGATGACTCAGGGTTAAACTGTCAACCCTGATCAGATCATCCGAATTGTGCTCAACTCAAACAGTCCTGTGACTCCTCACTAGGATACCTTGGCCAAAGTTTTGCTAAATTAAAAACGACTGTACACAGCTCCTAAACTGGAGTGGTCAATCCCATCTTGACACACGCACCGACAAGTCAAGTACTTGACTACACCCAGCAGCCTTCCATCACTGAATTAGAAATTCAGGTAGTCCAGTGCCTAAGTGCAGTGAGTTGCTTGCAAGTCACCGTGGCGGTCTCAGGTCGAGGGAATTTATACCCATATTCCATCGGAGCAAATCTTGACAGTAGAAATAGCTCCAGAGTCGGTCACGTTCAGTGCAGATGTACCCTTACATCTCACCTGTATGCTATACCAGTGTCTACACACTCTTTGGTTAAGAGGACAACCATCCTATATGGCACACAAGACCTATGCTTGATAAGTGTTGTCGTCCTTGGTAGCAACGTATCATTTGGTCACGAACAGATTTAAGGACTAAACGACAAATCCTCTTTGTCGAGTCTAAATAGTCCTAAGGACTTCACCACAACATAGGAGTTCATTAGAAGATGAAACATTTTGTGATGAAAAAATATCAAAATAATTTTTATTAATTTATAATTTATGTACATATACAAAAGGAGCACAACCGTCAACAGACTGATGATTGGCTTTGGGACACGATTCTCAACAATCTCTCACTTGGCTAAAGCCAATCGGTGCAGTATCTAATACCCATCTTCGACTTGTAGTTGTCGAACTCCTTCACCGCAATGGCTTTAGTGAATGGATCGGCCAGATTCTCCTTCCCGTCGATCTTCTGAAGGTCGACGTCACCTCAATCTACAATTTTTTGGATGAGATGGTAGCGGCGCAGAATATGCTTCGTCCGCTGGTGTGCCTTCGGTTCCTTCGCCTGAGCAATGGCTCCAAAGCTATCACAGTAGAGCAGAACTGACCAACAAGGGAGGGTACTACTTCGAGCTCGATGATGAACTTCCTCAGCCACACCACTTCTTTGGCAGCATTTGATGCAGCGACATACTCCGCCTCGCAAACTGAATCAGCCACTGTGTGCTGCTTGAAACTCTTCCAGCAGATAGCCCCACCATAAAGGATAAAAATAAATCCAACACACTTTTACTGTCATCATGATTAGACTGGAAACTAGAGTCTGTAAACCCTATAAATCTCAAGTCTGATTCACCATAAACAAGCCACTGGTCCTTAGTATTTCTTAAATACTTCACGATGGTTTTAACAACCTTCCAGTGATTCTCTCTGGATCAGATTGGTATCTACTCACTATCCTTAGTGAGTATGTCACATCTGATCGTGTACATGTCATGGCGTACATGATAGATCCCACTGCCGAAGCATATGAAATCTACCCATACACTCTCTCTCTTGAGGTGTTGTCGGACAATCCCTCTTCGAGAGAGAAATTCCATGGCCTATCGGTAGATGCCTTTCTTGGAATTCTCCATGCTGAACCTCTTCAGCATAGTATCTATATACGTAGACTGAGATAAACCAAGCAACCTTTTAGATCTATCCCTATAGATTCTCATCCCTAAGATGTAGGAAGCTTCTCCCAGATCCTTCATGGAGAACTGTGACGACAGCCAAATCTTTATTCCTTGTAATGCAGGGATATCATTCCCCATTAAGAAAATGTCATCCACATACAATACAAGAAATACTACTACTGGACCATTAGCCCACTTATAAATACAGGGCTCTTCTCCATCCTTAACAAATCCATACGTCTTGATCGTCCTATCAAAACGTATGTTCCAACTCTGGGATGCCTGCTGAAGTCCATAAATGGACCTCTGTAGTCTGCACACCTTAGACTCATCTGTGGATGCGAATCCTTCAGGTTGTATTATATACACCTCTTTGTCCAGCTCTCCATTTAGGAAAGCTGTCTTCACATCTGTTGGTGCAAAAATCCACCTGCGCGGAGAAGCTGGAGTCGAGGGAGTCGCGATCGCCACCGGGACCTGCAAAAGAAGTCTAAACCGGAGGTGGGGTTGCTCCGGCAAGACCCTCCGACGCTCAAGTCAGTTCTCTACCTCAACAAGAATGGAGTGCTCGAACGAAAATTTTAGCAAAGTTTTGGGATAGAAAATAGAGCTTAGAGAATAACGTATCGGGGTCCCCTTTTATAGGCGGAGGGAGCGACAGACTGATAGCGATGTCTGTAACCGTCTGGCAGTGGCTACCCAGAGTCAAGAGGAGTTTGTTGCGAAGAGTAGTGGAGTGGAATCGTGGCTATCGCCGGGACATGCCACGTGGAGTCTGTCGTGGGGAGTGGAGCGGCGTCCGTTGTCGCGACTTGCCAGAGGATGGGAGAATCGCGCGGTATCCATCGCAGGAAGTGGAGCAGGATTGTGGGCATCATTGCGGTCTGCCAGGAGTAATGGAGTCGCACGAATCCATCGCAAAAAGTGAAGCAGAGTCGTGGCCATTACTGCGGCCCACCAGGGAGTGATGGGGCCACGCGGAATCCATCGCAGGAAGTGGAGCAGAGTCATGGCCGTTGCTGCGGCACGCCAGGGAGTGCAGGCCTGTCGGTCGATGTTGGCTGGAGTGTCTGGTGGAGAGAGGTGGTTAACACCCGTCTAAGAGGAGCCTGGAGTCTAGCTCCCATAGGAGTCCGGACGAAGTCTTCCTTCAGTTGAAGTCGGGGACGAGGTCTGGCTCCGTGGGAGTTCGGACGGAGTCTTCCCGCAGCTGGAGTCAGGGACGAGATCTGGCTCCCGTAGGAGCCCAGACGAAATCTACCTGCAATTAAAGTCAGAGGCGAAGTCCGGCTCCCATAGGAGTTCGAACGAAACTTACCAGCAGTTGAAGTTGGGGACGGAGCCCGGCTCCCGTAGGAGTCCGGGCGGAGTCTACCTGCAGCCGGAGTCGGGGACGAGGTCCGGCTCCCGTGGGAGTTCGGACGGAGCCTTCCCGCAGCTGGAGTCGGAGATGAGATCTGGCTCCCGTAGGAGCCCGGGCGAAGTCTACCTGCAATTAAAGCCAGGGCGAAGTCTGGCTCCCGTAGGAGTCCAGACGAAACTTACCAGCAGTTGAAGTTGGGGACGGAGCCCGGCTCCCGTATGAGTCCGGGCGGAGTCTACCTGCAGTTGGAGTCATGGGTGGAGTTCGGCTCCCGTAGGAGTCCGGGCGAAGCCTGCCTGCGGCCGGAGTCGGGGACGAGGCCCGGCTCCCGTAGGAGTCCGGGCGAAGTCTTCCTGCAATTAAAGTCAGGGGCGAAGTCCGGCTCCCGTAGGAGTCCGGACGAAACTTACCAGTAGTTGAAGTTGGGGACGGAGCCCGGCTCCCGTAGGAGTCCGGGCAGAGTCTATCTGCAGTTGGAGTCGTGGGCGGAGTTCGGCTCCCATAGGAGTCCGGGCGAAGCCTGCCTGCGGCCGGAGTCGGGGACGAGGCCCAGCTCCCGTAGGAGTCCGGGCGAAGTCTTCCTGCAATTAAAGTCAGGGGCGAAGTTCGGCTCCCGTAGGAGTCCGGACGAAACTTACTAGCAGTTGAAGTTGGGGACGGAGCTCGGCTCCCGTAGGAGTCCGGGCGGAGTCTACCTGCAGTTGGAGTCGTGGGCGGAGTCCGGCTCCCATAGGAGTCCGGGCGAAGTCTGCCTGCAGTCGGAGTCGGGGATGAGGTCTGGCTCCCGTAGGAGTCCGGGCGGAGTCTTCCTGCAATTAAAGTCAGGGGCGAAGTCCGGCTCCCATAGGAGTCCGGACGAAACTTACTAGCAGTTGAAGTTGGGGATGGAGCCTGGCTCCCATAGGAGTCCGGGCGGAGTCTACCTGCAGTTAAAGTCATGGACGGAGTCCGGCTCCCGTAGGAGTCCGAGCGAAGCCTACCTGCGGCCTGAGTCGGGGATGAGGCCCGGCTCCAGTAGGAGTCCGGGCGAAGTCTTCCTTCAATTAAAGTCAGGGGCGAAGTCCGGCTCCCGTAGGAGTCCGGACGAAAATTACCAGCAGTTGAAGTTGGGGACGGAGCCCGACTCCCATAGGAGTTGGGCGGAGTCTACCTGCAGTTGGAGTCATGGGCGGAGTCCGGCTCTCGTAGGAGTCCGGGCGAAGCCTGCCTGCGACCGGAGTCGGGGACGAGACCCGACTCCCGTAGGAGTCCGGGCGAAGTCTTCCTGCAATTAAAGTCAGTGGCGAAGTCCGGCTCCCGTAGGAGTCCGGGCGGAGTCTACCTGCAGTTGGAGTCATGGGTGGAGTCCGGCTCCTGTAGGAGTTCGGGCGAAGCCTGCCTGCGGCCAGAGTCGGGGATGAGGCCCGGCTCCCGTAGGAGTCCGGGCGAAGTCTGCCTGCAGCCGGAGTCGGAGACGAGGCCCGGCTCCTGTAGGAGTCCGGGCGGAGTCTTCCTGCAATTAAAGTCAGGGGCGAAGTCTGGCTCCCATAGGAGTCCGGATGAAACTTACCAGTAGTTGAAGTTAGGGATGGAGCCCGGCTCCCGTAGGAGTCCGAGTGGAGTCTTCCTTCAGTCGAAGTTGGGGATGAGGTCCGGCTCCCGTGGGAGTCCGGGCGAAGTCTTCCTGCAATTAAAGTCAGGGGCGAAGTCCGGCTCCCATAGGAGTTCGGACGAAACTTACCAGTAGTTGAAGTTGGGGACGGAGCCCTGCTCCCGTAGGAGTCCGGACGGAGTCTACCTGCAGTTGGAGTCATAGGCGGAGTCCGGCTCCTATAGGAATCCGGGCGCAGCCTGCCTGCGGCCTGAGTCGGGGATGAGGCCCGGCTCCCATAGGAGTCCGGGCGAAGTCTGCCTGCAGTCAAAGACAGGGACGAGGCTCGGCTCCCGTAGGAGTCCGGACGGAGTCTTCATGCAATTAAAGTTAGGGGCAAAGTCTGGCTCCCGTAGGAGTCCGGACGAAACTTACCAGCAGTTGAAGTTGGGGATGGAGCCCGGTTCCCGTAGGAGTCCGGGCGGAGTCTTCCTTCAGTCGAAGTTGGGGATGAGGTCCGGCTCCCGTGGGAGTTCGGACGGAGTCTTCCCACAGCTGGAGTTGGAGATGAGATCCGGCTCCCGTAGGAGTCGGGCGGTGCAATGGGAGTTCGCCATCTGCAGTCGAAAGCCGGAGGAGTCCAGCGAGGGTCAATCCTGTTAAGAACTTCTACCGAGGGTATTTTATACCCAACACCAGTCCTCCTACTTTCGAGTTTGAATTTCAAATGAAGGAAGTACAGAGAGGTTGGCATGGCCGAAGTTGTCCCCTTGAATCCTATGCACGATCGCCCCCAGATATTTTGGCATTAAATGCGCGCGTGCTGGAGTCTTTTCGAATCGGGGCGATTCGAAGGGATCTTTCAGAATTTTTGCTGGTATGTTGGCCCAGGTACAGCACAGTAATGGCTCTGTCAGCCGTCAGCCACTTTTAGCCACCAGCCGTGGCGAGTGGGATACGCGTCGAGCGCAGGCCAGTCTGGAGGGATTCGCGATCATTATGGCGCCGGATCCCAGGGTCTATTTAAACCCACCCTTCCACCTTTAGGGGCCTATTCCGCCTGAGAGTTCTATCGGTGTCCGCCTTTTCTTCGAGAGCCCTGACCCTCCTTGGCGTCTTCCTTGGGCCTAGGCGTCCTTCGAGTCATCCCTATCCTGCCCCTCTGCATCCTTCAGAGCGATCTAGGTTAGTCCTGAAACCTTTGTCTTTCTTCTTGCCATTTAGGGGCCTTTTCTCCTCCATTTTCTTCTGTCGCATTCTTCTGATTTGGTCTCCCGCAACCCCTCGTTCCTTGTCCCGCCTGATTTCTCCAGGATCTTTAGGGTCTTCATTTGAAATCATTCGAAATGTCTTCCGGCACCTCCGCTTCCAGCGGTTCCGGCAGTTCTTCCGCCTCAGCCCCCCAAGACCCCCACTCTATAGATGAACCCACATTTGGGGCTGGGCTTCGCCCAATTTTTGCGTCGGGTGCCATTCCCTGCTCCCTGACTCTGGATGAATTCCTACTGATAAGGGTTCAGTATGGAGTTCCTCCAGAGTATGACCTGGAGCTTCCTGGCCCCTCTGACCGGGCTAGCACTCCCCCACCCGGTCATTTCTGCCTGTATCAGGAGGCCTTCCGCGCCGGACTTCGGCTTCCGCTTCCGTCCTTTGTTGTCGCCCTTTTTCACTTCTTAGATATCTCTTTAGCTTCAGTTGCTCCGAATTCCTTTAGGTTTTTGATAGGGTTTCTCTCCCTTTGCCATGTAGTCGAAGTTCAGCCATCCTTTTCTTTGTTTAGGCATTTTTACATCTTCAAGCGTCACCCTTCGACGAAGGACTGGTAGTATTTCTCCCCCCAGTTTGGCAAGAAGGGGTTACTGAAAGGTGCTCCCTCTTCAATCCACAACTGGAAGGAGAAGTACCTCTTCGTTCACTACCCGACCTTGAGGCTTGGACTGCCCCCTTGGGGCTCTTTGAGGGACTCTGTCCGTCGGACTCCCAGCCTGGGGGAGGACGACCTTCAGGCCGTCTGAAAACTCCTTGCCTATTCCGCTCCTTCCCTTCCCAACCTTCTGAAGGAGCAATTTTTGTTCAACATCAGCCTGAGCCCCCAGGATCCCACAAGTATTCCATCTTTTCTTTTCTCTTCTTTTCTTCCGTCCTTCTTCTTTTTTTTTTCTCTCTCTTTTTTTTTTTTTGCGTGGCACTTCTTCCTTTTTCACCCCATCGCCGATTTTTGATTTGATTTTTTTTTTTTTTTAGGAATGGATGCCGAGGCAGCACGGATGCTTGCCCGGGGCCTCAAGGCCCACAAAAGAAAAGGCGCCGCGGCCTCCAGATCAGCAAAGAAGGCCAGAGTGGAGGAGACGAGCTCGACCGTGCCTGTTCAGGTGGCCCCCACGATTGACGTTCCTTCGGATGTCGAACCACCGGCTCCCCGAGCCTCTTCAAGGGGCTCTCCCGCTGAGGTTCCCGTCTCAGGGGACCGCATCAAAGTGGTGCCCGGGGCCGAGAGGGGGAGGAGAAGGAAGTCGGTGGCCCGTAGGGTAAGTAGCCGCCGAACCGCCGTTGAAGAGTCCCTTGGTTCCGAGGGGGAGCCGGGGGAGAATCCCTTTAATGATAGGGATCTGATAAAGCAGCTGATTGACGGCTACATCCTGTCTGAGGTCATCGAGAGGATCGATCGCACCGATCCCGAACAGCGGGTTTGGAACTCCCTGGGGTCCTTTCTCGAGGTAACAGATTCACCCTCCCCCTTCCCTTCATTTAATTAGCTTCTTGTTCTTTCGTTCTGACCTCCCAGTCGACCTTGCAGATTGGACACCAGCTCCTTACTAATATCGAGGCGACGAACCGGGCGAGGAGGGATGCCATCCAGGCGAAGAAGAGTCGTCGGGCCAGAATCGCTCATCTCGAAGAGAAGGCAGCCGAGGTAGTCGCCCTCCAAGAGGCCCTGGAGAGAGAAAAATAGGCTCGGAAGGAAGAGAAGCAGACCTCGAAGGAGACGGTGAGGAAGGAAAAGGCCGAGGTCGCCAACTTGGTGGAGCAGATTTCGGTCCTGGTCTCGGAGGCCAGGGCTTTTGCAGTGGAGGAATTCAAGGCCTCTGCAGAGATGAGGGACCTGAACGTCAGGTTCGGCTAAGAAGCATTCATCAAGGGATTCGAGCTCTGTCAGGAGAAGGTGTCCAAGAAATTTCTCGAGCTCGATCTCAGCTTCTTGGGCGAGGAATCTGAAGATGAAGCTGGTCCCTCTCCTGCTGCTACTGCTGCCGCAGCCCCCCTCCTAGGGACACCGAGCTCCCCAACCCCTGCTTCTGAGGTCTGAGACCTCCGACCTTGTATCTTTCTTTTACTGTAATTTTTCCTTTCCTTTTTGTCTTTAAGAAGCATTCAATCAATAAAGTTGAATTTCTCATCGTGGATGGCTTCTCTTCTCCTCCTTCATCCTCCTTTTTTGTTTTTCTTTCTGTAATGAGGCACGCCTTGACGCTTTTGTCTCCCGATGGCAGTGTCCTGCCGAAGTGCTTCCCCTTCCACAGGGGATTCCGCTGAAGTCCACAATCCAGCGGCTGAAGAAGGAAGTCCTTCATTTGACAAAAAGGTCGAAGAAGATGGAAGGTGAGCTTCGCAGGTTGAGGGAGAGTCACTCTGAAGCCACCGCTGAGGCCACCCACTTTCGAAACCTCCATGTGAAGGGGATCATGGAGTACAGCCGGAGAAAGGCGAACTTCGAGAAGGAGCTCGAGGAACACAAGAAGTGCGCCAGCGACCAATCTTGGGCTCAGGCTGCCAAGATTAGTTCTCTCAGAGTGGAGCTGTCGACTGCCCAGGAGAGGATTGACCAGCTGGAAGAAAGTTCATCCCAGCTTTTGACTCAGGCTGACAGCGACCGGGAGTGGTCGAAGAAGGTCTCCGACCTTCAGCAACAGCTCCAGGATGCCGAGGTGAGCTATGATATGTACCGGACCGGCTGGCGCAAGCAGGTGGACGAGTACAAGGGGAGGCTCAGGATGGCGACCGACGAGGTTGCCCGCCTTCGAAGGCAGCTAGCTGAGGGGGCTCAATCTACTTCCGCTCGAGATTCTGACGAACTCCAATCCCTGAGGAGGATTGCAGAAGAACTATCCGTCGCTCTTGGGGAGGGGAAGGCCGAGCTGCAGCAGTTGAAGATCCAGCTGGTGTACGAGTAGTGGGTAGTCAAGGATGCGGAGGCGAAATCCAAGGTCCTGAGAAAGAGACATCGAGAGACGGAGAATGAAAGCCAGCGACTTCGTCGGATGTTCCAGGACATGCTGCTAAAAAAGAGAGAGCTCGAAGAAGAAGTCAAAAATCTGAGGCAGTCCTTGATAAGGAGTGAAGCAGATAATTCGAGGTCAGAAGGAGCAGAGCTTCCTTAGGGCTCTTTTTGGCCTTCCGTCTTTCCATGTATATATTCTCTCTTTTGTTGTTTTTGTTCTATTCTTGTGGTTTTGCTTTTCTTCCTTTAGCCTTCTGAGCTTCGCAGTGTATATTTCGTGAATGAAATGAAAAGGAAAGACGCATTGTATTAAATGGTCGTCCGCCGAACTTCTTTCGTCTTTTGACTTGTTCGACGTCGACGTCGTTTGGAGGTGCCTAGTCGTTGTCACGCTGATTTGCTTTTCCTGTCGTCCATGGCCGTAGGCTCAAGCTCGGTGGTCCGAACTTTGCATTACCTCAAAGGGGTCATTATTTTCTTGACCTGTGTCGGGAGCCTTCTTAGAGATCGGGGATGTTTGGCAGAAACTTTTCGTCTTTGTTGAGATGAGGTTCCCTAGGTCCTTGGTGTAGTTTATCTTTCATCTGTTGCCGATGTAGTTCGTCGCTTTCCTTCTTAATTTTTTTCCTCTTTTCGGAGTGGGGGTCCTCCCCTTGCTCTTTGCGGGGTTGCATAGAAGTGTAAAGGTGCCATTGAGGAGACTTTTTCCCTTATCCAATTTTATTGGGCGATGGAGTTTTTGTCATCATCAGGATGAGGTACTCCTTCTATTCTTGACGTAGTCGATCTCAGCTTAGGTTAGGACGAGGTTCTCCTCCTGTTCCCAACGGAGCTGTGGGGGGCGCATAAGGGCCGTTGCAAGGGCCTCTCCCCCATCCAGTCTGAAAGAATCGGGCCTTTGACTTTGCTCATGCCAGGATGAGGTTCTCCTCCTGTTCCCGACATGGCTCTGGGGGCACATTAGGGCATTGTAGGGCCTCTCCCCCCATCCGGTCTAAAAGAACCGGGCCTTTGACTTTGCTCGTGTTAGGACAATGTTCTCCTCCTGTTCCTAACATGGCTGTGGGGGCACATTAGGGCGTTGTAGGGCCTCTCCCCCCATCCGGTCTAAAAGAACAGGGCCTTTGACTTTGCTCGTGTTAGGACGAGATTCTCTTCCTGTTCCTAACATGGCTGTGGGGGCACATTAGGGTGTTGTAGGACCTCTACCCCTATCCGGTCTAAAAGAACCGGGCCTTTGACTTTGCTCATGTTAGGACGAGGTTCTCCTCCTGTTCCTAACATGGCATGGGGGCACCTAAGGGCCGTTATATGGGCCTCTCCCCCGATCTGATCTTAAAATAATCGGACTTTCATTTTGCTCATGCTAGGGTGAGGTTCTCCTCCTGTTCCTAACATGGCCATGGGGCACCTAAGGGCCGTTATATGGGCCTCTCCCCCGATCCGATCTTAAAATAATCGGATTTTTATTTTGCTCATGTTAGGACGAGGTTCTCCTCCTGTTCCTAACATGACCTTGTTTTGATTGTTTGAAGGGGCTATCCTCAGTCGTAACAAGTCCATGCCAAAAAGAGAAAGACATGCAAAGTTGAAGAAAATTTTGATTCAAAGCAAAGTCGTTAGTAATACATTTACAGGTTTTTCAAGCCCCATGGTCATGGAAGGTCTGCTTCTCCTTGAGGTCCTCCGGTGACGGAGTTGATGATCCCGATTGGAGGCTGATCTCCGGGCTGCTCTTCCCTTCTCGGTGGTTCAGGTGGCGGTAGGGCCTTGGTCGATCTTCTCTACCCTCAGGTCGGTGCCAAATGAACCTATCGAGTCGACCTCGCTGAATGAGCTCCTCGATCTCGTCTCAGAGCTGGATGCATTCCTCTTGTCGTGGTCGTGGTCGTGATGGTAGAGGCAGAACTTATTAGGATTGCACTTTCAGGGGTGTGTGCGCATCCTCTCTGGCCTAGGGAGCTGCTCTCTGACCTCCATCAGTACCTGGGCTTCCGATGCGTTGAGGGGGGCATAGTTGCGGAACCTTCCTGGGGGAGAGCCCCGCCGAGCTCGATGTTTCGGGCTTCCCTGCCTGCGCGCTTGCGGAGGAGTCTGGGCGCGCTTGTACTCGGGAGGAGTTCGAGAACAGGGCCGAGCTTCTCTCACCCCTTTTTCGACTGCGGGCTTACTCGAGTCTCCCGCCTGCCGCTCTCTCGCGGTCTCCTCATCCTTCATCTTGAAGGCTTCTTCGCTCGGGCATACCCTTCGGCCCGAGCCAACAAGTCAGCAAAATTCCTGGGGTACTTCTTCTCCAGGGAGAACAAAAGGTCGTTCTTCTGAAGGCCGCCTTTCAAAGCGGCCATTGCTACCGACTGGTCCAAGTTTCGGACCTCCAGCGCGGTGACATTGAAGCGGTTGATGTAGGCCCGAATGGACTCTCCCTCCTCTACTTGATGTTGATGAGGGATCCGAGCCCTTCCGGGGATGCCGGCTGCTAACGAAATGAGCCACAACTGGTGGCTCATCTGATCAAAGGAAAAGATGGTACCCAGCTTCAGTGCTGGAGTATCAGTTTCTCACTCTCCCTTCAAGTGGATGGGAAGGCTCGGCATAAGATGGCGTCGGACGTGCCATGAAGCAGCATCATTGTTCGGAAGGCCTCTAGGTGGTCAACCGGTCCGAAGTCCCGTCGTAGCTTTTGAATTGAGGGAGCTTGAAGTTTAGCGGGATTGGCTCCTGCATGATCATTTGAGAAAAGGGAGGGTCAGTACAAATATCCTCACCATAAGCGGGGGGGAGCATGGCGGAGTTCTTCGATCCGTCGGTTCATCTCCTGAAGCCTCCGATCCAGAAAATTCTCTCGATATGGGTCTCGAGGGTCCTCTGGCAGGATGGAGGCAGAGATCTTCCGGGGGTGGAGTCATGGTCTGATTGGGGGCTTTCCACCCTTGGATTCGTCTTTCCGGGAAAGACTGGGTGGCTGGCCCAAGTGGCCCATCCCACCACTGGATTTTGGAGTTCTGGTGGACGCTCTTTTCATCGCACTGATGCTGCGGCTGCTACTGCTGTTGCATGGCCTGCAACAGCTTCAGTGAGGCCTCTGACCTGCCTGCACCAGTAGGTCGAATTGCTCTGCGCCAACCGTGCTGCCGGAGGAGGGGGTAGAGGCTGGGAGACCGGAGGCGAGGCCGGAGCCTGAGATCTGGCCGCGGAGGCCGTGGATCACGTGTGGATGCCCTGCGGGGAGGCATCGGGAAGACCTAGTGGGGGGGAGGAGTGGATGTCGGAGAAGATGATCAGAGACGGTCCCGTTGAGCGCTCCTTTAAGAACAAGGGTACTGCGAAGACACAGCCCTTCCTCTAGCGCCAATCCTGTTGGTGCAAAAATCTGCCTGCGCCGGAGAAGCTGGAGTCGAGGGAGTCGCGGTCGCCGCGGGACCTGCAAAAAAGTCTAAATCGGAGGTGGGGTTGCTCCGAAGACCCTCCGACGCTCAAGTCAGTTCTCTGCCTCAACAAGAATGGAGTGCTCGAACAAAAATTTTAGCAGAGTTTTGGATAGAAAATAGAGCTTAGAGAATAACGTATCTGGGGTCCCCTTTTATAGGCGGAGGGAGCGACAGACTGATAGCGATGTCTGTAACGTCTGGCAGTGGGCTGCCCAGAGTCAGGAGGAGTTTGTTGCGAAGAGTAGTGGAGTGGAATCGTGGCTATCGTGGGACATGCCACGTGGAGTCTGTCGAGGGGAGTGGAGTGGCGTCCGTTGTCGCGACTTACCAGAGGATGGGAGAATCGTGCGGTATCCATCGCAGGAAGTGGAGCATCGTGGGCAT
>NC_026001.2:69391554-69421127 GCF_000442705.2 Elaeis guineensis | reverse complement strand
TTATACCCAACACCAGTCCCCCTACTTCGAGTTTGAATTTCAAATGAAGGAAGTACAGAGAGGTTGGCACGGCCGAAGTTGTCCCCTTGAATCCTATGCACGATCGCCCCCAGATATTTTGGCATTAAATGCGCGCGTGCTGGAGTCTTTTCGAATCGGGGCGATTCGAAGGGATCTTTCAGAATTTTGCTGGTAGTTGGCTCAGGTACAGCACAGTAATGGCTCTGTCAGCCGTCAGCCACTTTTAGCCACCAGCCGTGGCGAGTGGGACACGTGCGAGCGCGGCCAGTCTGGGGGGATTCCGCGATCATTATGGCGCTGGATCCCAGGGTCTATTTAAACCCACCCTTCCACCTTTAGGGGTCCCTATTCCGCCTGAGAGTTCTATCGGTGTCCGCCTTTTCTTCGAGAGCCCTGACCTCCTTGGCGTCTTCCTTGGCCTAGCGTCCTTCGAGTCATCCCTATCCTCCCCTCTGCATCCTTCAGAGCGATCTAGGTTAGTCCCGAACCTTTGTCTTTCTTCTTGCCATTTAGGGGCCTTTTCTCCTCCATTTTCTTCTGTCGCATTCTCTGATTTGGTCTCCCGCAACCCTCGTTCCTTGTCCCGCCTGATTTCTCCAGGATCTTTAGGGTCTTGTTTGAAATCATTCGAAATGTCTTCCGGCACCTCCGCTTCCAGCGGTTCGGCAGTTCTTCCGCCTCAGCCCCCCAGGACCCCCACTCTATAGATGAACCCCATTTGGGGCTGGGCTTCACCCAGTTTTTACGTCGGGTGCCATTCCCTGCTCCCTGACTCCGGATGAATTCCTACTGATAAGGGTTCAGTATGGAGTTCCTCCGGAGTATGACCTGGAGCTTCCTGGCCCCTCTGATCGGGCTAGCACTCCCCACCCGGTCATTCTGCCTGTATCAGGAGGCCTTCCGTGCCGGACTTCGACTTCCACTTCCATCCTTTGTCGTCGCCCTTTTTCACTTCTTAGATATCTTTTTAGCTTCAGTTGCTCTGAATTTCTTTAGGTTTTTAATAGGGTTTCTCTCCTTTGCCATGTAGTCGAAGTTCAGCCATCCTTTCTTTGTTTAGGCATTTTTACATCTTCAAGCGTCACCCTTCGACGAAGGACTGATGGTATTTCTCCCCCAGTTTGGCAAGAAGGGGTTACTGAAAGGTGCTCCCTCTTCAATCCACAACTGGAAGGGAAGTACCTCTTCGTTCACTACCCGATCTTGAGGCTTGGACTGCCCCCTTGGGGCTCTTTGAGGGACTCTGTCCGTCGGCTCCCAGCCTGGGGAGGACGACCTCCAGGCCGCCCGAAAACTCCTTGCCTATTCCGCTCCTTCCCTTCCCAACCTTCTGAAGAAGCAATTTTTATTCAACATCAGCCTGAGCCCCCAGGATCCCACAAGTATTCCATCTTTTCTTTTCTCTTCTTTTCTTCCATCCTTCTTCTTCTTTTTTTCTCTCTCTTTTTTTTTTTGCGTGGCACTTCTTCCTTTTTCAACCCATCGCCGATTTTTGATTTGATTTTTTTTTTTAGGAATGGACGCCGAGACAGCACGGATGCTTGCCCGGGCCTCAAGGCCCACAAAAGAAAAGGCGCCGCGGCCTCCAGATCAGCAAAGAAGGCCAGAGTGGAGGAGACGAGCTCGACCGTGCCTGTTCAGGTGGCCCCACGATCGACGTTCCTTCGGACGCCGAACCACCGGCTCCCCGGGCCTCTTCAAGGGGCTCTCCCACTGAGGTTCCCGCCTCAGGGGACCGCGTCAAAGTGGTGCCCGGGTCGAGAGGGGGAGGAGAAGGAAGTCGGTGGCCCGTAGGGTAAGTAGCCACCGAACCGCCGTTGAAGAGTCCCTTGGTTCCGAGGGGGAGCTGGGGGAGAATCCCTTTAATGATAGGGATCTGATAAAGCAGCTGATTGACGGCTACATCCTGCCCGAGGTCATCGAGAGGATCGATCGCACCGATCCCGAACACGGGTTTGGGACTCCCTGGGGTCCTTTCTCGAGGTAACAGATTCACCCTCCCCCTTCCCTTCATTTAATTAGCTTGTTGTTCTTTCGTTCTGACCTCCCAGTCGACCTTGCAGATTGGACACCACTCTTTGCTAATATCGAGGTGACGAACCGGGCGAGGAGGGATGCCATCCAGGCGAAGAAGAGTCATCGGGCCAGAATCGCTCATCTCGAGGAGAAGGCAGCCGAGGTAGTCGCCCTTCAAGAGGCCCTGGAGAGAGAAAAATAGGCCCGGGAGGAAGAGAAGCAGACCTCGGAGGAGACGGTGAGGAAGGAAGAGGCCGAGGTCGCCAACTTGGTGGAGCAGATTTCGGTCCTGGTCTCGGAGGCCAGGGCTTTTGCAGTGGAGGAGTTCAAGGCCTCTGCAGAGATGAGGGATCTGAACGTCAGGTTCGGCCAAGAAGCATTCATCAAGGGATTCGAGCTCTGTCAGGAGAAGGTGTCCAAGAAATTTCTCGAGCTCGATCTCAGCTTCTTGGGTGAGGAATCTGAAGATGAGGTCGGTCCCTCTCCTGCTGCTACTGCTGTCGCAGCCCCCCTCCTAGGGACACCGAGCTCCCCAACCCCTGCTTCTGAGGTCTGAGACCTCCGACCTTGTATCTTTCTTTTACTGTAATTTTTTTTTCCTTTTTGTCTTTAAGAAGCATTCAATCAATAAAGTTGAATTTCTCATCGTGGATGGCTTCTCTTCTCCTCCTTCATCCTCCTTTTTTGTTTTTCTTTCTGTAATGAGGCGCGCCTTGACGCTTTTGTCTCCCGATGGCAGTGTCCTGCCGAAGTGCTTCCCCTTCCACAGGGGATTCTGCTGAAGTCCACAATCCAGCGGCTGAAGAAGGAAGTCCTTCATTTGACAAAAAGGTCGAAGAAGATGGAAGGTGAGCTTCGCAGGTTGAGGGAGAGTCACTCTGAAGCCACCGCTGAGGCCACCCACTTCCGGAACCTCCATGTGAAGGGGATCATGGAGTACAGCCGGAGAAAGGCGAACTTCGAGAAGGAGCTCGAGGAACACAAGAAGTGCGCCAGCGACCAATCTTGGGCTCAGGCTGCCAAGATTAGTTCTCTCAGAGTGGAGCTGTCGGCTGCCCAGGAGAGGATTGACCAGCTGGAAGGAAGTTCATCCCAGCTTTTGACTCGGGCTGACAGCGATCGGGAGTGGTCGAAGAAGGTCTCTGACCTTCAGCAACAGCTCTAGATGCCGAGGTGAGCTATGATATGTACCGGACCGGCTGGCGCAAGCAGGTGGACGAGTACAAGGGGAGGCTCAGATGGCGACCGACGAGGTTGTCCGCCTTCGAAGGCAGCTAGCTGAGGGGGCTCAATCTACTTCCGCTCGGGATTCTGACGAACTCCAATCCCTGAGGAGGACCGCAGAAGAACTATCCGTCGCTCTTGGGGAGGGGAAGGTCGAGCTGCAGCAGTTGAAGATCCAGCTGGTGTACGAGCAGTGGGCAGTCAAGGATGCGGAGGCGAAATCCAAGGTCCTGAGAAAGAGACGTCGAGAGGCGGAGAATGAAAGCCAGCGACTTCGTCGGATGTTCCAGGACATGCTGATAAAAAAGAGAGAGCTCGAAGAAGAAGTCGAAAATCTGAGGCAGTCCTTGATAAGGAGTGAAGCAGATAATTCGAGGTCAGAAGGAGCAGAGCTTCCTTAGGGCTCTTTTTGGCCTTCCGTCTTTCCATGTATATATTCTCTCTTTTATTGTTTTTGTTCTATTCTTGTGGTTTTGCTTTTCTTCCTTTAGCCTTCTGAGCTTCGCAGTGTATATTTCGTGAATAAAATGAAAAGAAATTTTGTGTTACCTCGTCCGCATTGTATTAAATGGTCGTCCGTCGAACTTCTTTCATCTTTTGACTTGTTCGACGTCGACGTCGTTTGGAGGTGCCTAGTCGTCGTCACACTGATTTGCTTTTCCTGTCGTCCATGGCCGTAGGCTCAAGCTTGGTGGTCTGAACTTCGCATTACCTCAAAGGGGTCATTATTTTCTTGACCTGTGTCGGGAGCCTTCTTAGAGGTCGGGGATGTTTGGCAGGAACTTTTCGTCTTTGTTGAGATGAGGTTCCCTAGGTCCTTGGTGTAGTTTATCTTTCATCTGTTGCCGATGTAGTTCGTCGCTTTCCTTCTTAATTTTTCTCCTCTTTTCGGAGTGGGGGTCCTCCCCTTGCTCTTTGCGGGGTTGCATAGAAGTGTAGAGGTGCCATTGAGGAAACTTTTTCCCTTATCCAATTTTGTTGGGCGATGGGGTTTTTGTCATCATCAGGATGAGGTACTCCTTCTATTCTTGACGTAGTCGATCTCAGCTTAGGTTAGGACGAGGTTCTCCTCCTGTTTCCAACGGGGCTGTGGGGGTGCATAAGGGCCGTTGCAAGGGCCTCTCCCCCCATCCGGTCTGAAAGAATCGGGCCTTTGACTTTGCTCATGCCAGGATGAGGTTCTCCTCCTGTTCCCGACATGGCTCTGGGGGCACATTAGGGCGTTGTAGGGCCTCTCCCCCCATCCGGTCTAAAAGAACCGGGCCTTTGACTTTGCTCGTGTTAGGACAAGGTTCTCCTCCTGTTCCTAACATGGCTGTGGGGGCACATTAGGGCATTGTAGGGCCTCTCCCCCCATCCGATCTAAAAGAACAGGGCCTTTGACTTTGCTCGTGTTAGGACGAGGTTCTCTTCCTGTTCCTAACATGGCTGTGGGGGCACATTAGAGCGTTGTAGGACCTCTACCCCTATCCGGTCTAAAAGAACTGGGCCTTTGACTTTGCTCATGTTAGGACGAGGTTCTCCTCCTGTTCCTAACATGGCCATGGGGGCACCTAAGGGCCGTTATATGGGCCTCTCCCCCGATCCGATCTTAAAATAATCGGACTTTCATTTTGCTCATGCTAGGGCGAGGTTCTCCTCCTGTTCCTAACATGGCCATGGGGGCACCTAAGGGCCGTTATATGGGCCTCTCCCCCGATCCGATCTTAAAATAATCGGACTTTTATTTTGCTCATGTTAGGATGAGGTTCTCCTCCTGTTCCTAACATGACCTTGTTTTGATTGTTTGAAGGGGCTATCCTCAGTCGTAACAAGTCCATGCCAAAAAGAGAAAGACATGCAAAGTTGAAGGAAATTTTGATTCAAAGCAAAGTCGTTAGTAATACATTTACAGATTTTTCAAACCCCATGGTCATGGAAGGTCTGCTCCTCCTTGAGGTCCTCCGGTGACGGAGTTGATGATCCTGATTGGAGGCTGATCTCCAGGCTGCTCTTCCCTTCTCGATGGTTCAGGTGGCGGTAGGGCCCTTGGTCGATCTTCTCTACCCTCAGGTCGGTGCCAAATGAACCTATCGAGTCGACCTCGCGAATGAGCTCCTCGATCTCATCTCAGAGCTGGATGCATTCCTCCGTGTCATGGTCGTGGTCGTGATGGTAGAGGCAGAACTTATTAGGATTGCACTTCCCGGGGTGTGTGCGCATCCTCTCTGGCCTAGGGAGCTGCTCTCTGACCTCCATCAGTACCTGGGCTTCCGATGCATTGAGGGGGGCATAGTTGCGGAACCTTCCTGGGGGAGAGCCCCGTCGAGCTCGGTGTTTCGGGCTTCCCTGCCTGCGCGCTTGCGGAGGAGTCTGGGCGCGCTTGTGCCCGGGAGGAGTTCGAGAACGGGGCCGAGCTTCTCTCACCCCTTTTTCGACTGCGGGCTTACTCGAGTCTCCCGTCTGCCGCTCTCTCGCGGTCTCCTCATCTTTCATCTTGAAGGCTTCTTCCGCTCGGCATACCCTTCGGCCCGAGCCAACAAGTCAGCAAAATTCCTGGGTACTTCTTCTCCAGGGAGAACAAAAGGTCGTTCTTCTGAAGGCCGCCTTTCAAAGCGCCATTGCTACCGACTGGTCCAAGTTTCGGACCTCCAGCGCGGCGACATTGAAGCGGTTGATGTAGGCCCGAATGGACTCTCCTCCCTCTGCTTGATGTTGATGAGGGACTCCGAGCCCTTCCGGGATGCCGGCTGCTAACGAAATGAGCCACAAACTGGTGGCTCATCTGATCAAAGGAAAAGATGGTACCCGCTTCAGTGCGAGTACCAGTTTCTCACCTCCCCTTCAAGGTGGATGGGAAGGCTCGGCATAAGATGGCGTCGGGCGTGCCATGAAGCAGCATCATTGTTCGAAAGGCCTCTAGGTGGTCAACCGGGTCCGAAGTCCCGTCGTAGCTTTTGAATTGAGGGAGCTTGAAGTTTAACGGGATTGGCTCCTGCATGATCATTTGAGAAAAGGGAGGGTTAGTACAAATATCCTCACCATAAGCGGGGGGAGCGTGGCGGAGTTCTTCGATCCGTCGGTTCATCTCCTGAAGCCTCCGATCCAGAAAATTCTCTCGACTATGGGTCTCGAGGGTCCTCTGGCAGGATGGAGGCAGAGATCTTCCGGGGGTGGAGTCATGGTCTGATTGGGGGCTTTCCACCCTTGGATTCATCTTTCCGGGAAAGACTGGGTGGCTGGCCCAAGTGGCCCATCCCACCACGGATTTTGGAGTTCTGGTGATGCTCTTTCGATCGCACTGATGCTGCGGCTGCTGCTGCTGTTGCATGGCCTGCACAGCTTCAGTGAGGCCTCTGACCTGCTGCACCAGTAGGTCGAATTGCTCCGCGCCAACCGTTGCTGCGGAGGAGGGGGTAGAGGCTGGGAGACCGGAGGCGAGGCCGGAGCCTGAGATCTGGCTGCAGAGGCGTGGATCATCGTGTGGATGCCCTGCGGGGAGGCATCGGGCGAAGACCTAGTGGGGGAAGGAGGACTGGATGTCGGAGAAGGTGATCAGAGATGGTCCCATTGAGCGCTCCTTTAAGAACAAGGGTACTGCGAAGACACAGCCCCTTCCTCTAGCGCCAATCCTGTTGGTGCAAAAATCTGCCTGCGCGGAGAAGCTGGAGTCAGGGAGTCGCGGTCGCCGCCGGGACCTGCAAAAAAGTCTAAATCGGAGGTGGGGTTGCTCCGCAAGACCCTCCGACGCTCAAGTCAGTTCTCTGCCTCAACAAGAATGGAGTGCTCGAACAAAAATTTTAGCAGAGTTTTGGGATAGAAAATAGAGCTTAGAGAATAACGTATCTGGGGTCCCCCTTTTATAGGCGGAGGGAGCGACAGACTGATAGTGATGTCTATAACCGTCTGGCAGTGGGCTGCCCAGAGTCAGGAGGAGTTTGTTGCGAAGAGTAGTGGAGTGGAATCGTGGCTATCGTCGGGACATGCCACGTGGAGTCTGTCGAGGGGAGTGGAGCGGCGTCCGTTGTCGCGACTTACCAGAGGATGGGAGAATCGCGTGGTATCCATCGCAGGAAGTAGAGCAGGATCGTGGGCATCATTGCGGTCTGCCAGGGAGTAATGGAGTCGCGGAATCCATCGCAGGAAGTGGAGCAGAGTCGTAGCCGTTACTGCAGCCGCCAGGGAGTGATGGGGCCGTGCGAATCCATCGCAGGAAGTGGAGCAGAGTCGTGGCCGTTGCTGCGGCACGGAGGGAGTGAGGCCTGTCGGCCGAAGTTCGGCTGGAGTGTCTGCGGAGAGAGGTGGTTAACTACCCGTCTGAGAGGAGCCCGGAGTCTGGCTCTCGTAGGAGTCCGGACAAAGTCTTCCTTCAGTTGAAGTCGGGGACGAGGTCCGGCTCCCATGGGAGTTCGGACGGAGTCTTCCCGCAGCTGGAGTGGAGACGAGATCTGGCTCCCATAGGAGCCCGGGCGAAGTCTACCTGCAATTAAAGTCAGGGGCGAAGTCCGACTCCCGTAGGAGTTGGACGAAACTTACCAGCAGTTGAAGTTGGGGACGGAGCCTGGCTCCCGTAGGAGTTCGAGCAGAGTCTACCTGCAGTCGGAGTCGGGGACGAGGTCCGGCTCCCGTGGGAGTTCGGACGGAGCCTTCCCGCAGCTGGAGTCGGAGATGAGATCTGGCTCCCGTAGGAGCCCGGGCGAAGTCTACCTGCAATTAAAGCCAGGGGCGAAGTCTGGCTCCCGTAGGAGTCCGGACGAAGCTTATCAGCAGTTGAAGTTGGGGACAGAGCCCGGCTCCCGTAGGAGTCCGGGCGGAGTCTACCTGCAGTTGGAGTCGTGGGCGGAGTTCGGCTCCAGTAGGAGTCCGGGCGAAGCCTGCCTGCGACCGAAGTCGGGGAGAGGCCTGGCTCCCGTAGGAGTCCAGGTGAAGTCTTCCTGCAATTAAAGTCAGGGGCGAAGTTCGGCTTCCATAGGAGTCCGGACGAAACTTACCAGCAGTTGAAGTTGGGGACGAAGCCTGGCTCCCGTAGGAGTCTGGGCGGAGTCTATCTGCAGTTGGAGTCATGGGCAAAGTTGGCTCCCGTAGGAGTCCGGGCGAAGCCTGCCTGCGGCCGAGTTGGGGACGAGACCCGGCTCCCATAGGAATCCAAGTGAAGTCTTCCTGCAATTAAAGTCAGGGGCAAAGTCTGGCTCCCGTAGGAGTCCGGACGAAACTTACCAACAGTTGAAGTTGGGGATGGAGCCCGGCTCCCGTAGGAGTCCGGATGGAGTCTACCTGCAGTTGGAGTCGTGGGCGAGGTCCAGCTCCCGTAGGAGTCCGGGCAAAGTTTGCCTGCAGCCGGAGTCGGGGACGAGGCCCGGCTCCCGTAGGAGTCCGGGCGGAGTCTTCCTGCAATTAAAGTCAGGGGCGAAGTCCGGCTCCCGTAGGAGTCCGGACAAAACTTACCAGCAGTTGAAGTTGGGGACGGAGCCCGGCTCCCATAGGAGTCCGGGCGGAGTCTACCTGCAGTTGGAGTCATGGGCGGAGTCCGGCTCCAGTAGGAGTCCGGGCGAAGCCTACTTGCGGCCGAAGTCGGGGACGAGGCCCGACTCCCGTAGGAGTCCGGGCGAAGTCTTCTTGCAATTAAAGTCAGAGGCGAAGTCCGGCTCCCGTAGGAGTCCGGACGAAACTTACCAGCAGTTGAAGTTGGAGACGGAGCCCGGCTCCCGCAGAAGTCCGGGCGGAGTCTACCTGCAGTTGGAGTCGTGGGCGGAGTCCGGCTCCCGTAGGAGTCCGGGCAAAGCCTGCCTGCGGCCGGAGTCGGGGATGAGGCCCGGCTCCCGTAGTAGTCCGGGCGAAGTCTTCCTGTAATTAAAGTCAGGGGCGAAGTTCGACTCCCGTAGGAGTCCGGATGAAACTTACCAGCAGTTGAAGTTGGGGACGGAGCCCGACTCCCGTAGGAGTCCGGGCGGAGTCTACCTGCAGTTGGAGTCGTGGGCGGAGTCTGGCTCCCGTAGGAGTCCGGGCGAAGCCTGCCTGCGGCCAGAGTAGGGGACGAGGCCCGGCTCCCGTAGGAGTCCAGGCGAAGTCTGCCTGCAGCCGGAGTCAGGGACGAGGCCCAGCTCCCGTAGGAGTCCGGGCGGAGTCTTCCTGCAATTAAAGTCAGGGGCGAAGTCCGGCTCCCGTAGGAGTCCGGACGAAACTTACCAGCAGTTGAAGTTGGGGACGGAGCCCGGCTCCCGTAGGAGTCCGGGCGGAGTCTTCCTTCAGTCGAAGTCGGGGATGAGGTCCGGCTCCTATGGGAGTCCGGGTGAAGTCTTCCTGTAATTAAAGTCAGGGGTGAAGTCCGCTCCCGTAGGAGTCCAGACGAAACTTACCAGCAGTTGAAGTTGGGGACGGAGCCCGGCTCCCGTAGTAGTCCGGGCAGAGTCTACCTGCAGTTGGAGTCATGGGCGAGTCCGGCTCCCGTAGGAGTCCGGGCGAAGCCTGCCTGCGGCCAGAGTCGGGACGAGACCCGGCTCCCGTAGGAGTCCGAGCGAAGTCTACCTGCAGCCAGAGTCGGGGACAAGGCCTGGCTCCCGTAGGAGTCCGGGCGGAGTCTTCCTGCAATTAAAGTCAGGGCGAAGTCCGGCTCCCGTAGGAGTCCGGACGAAACTTACCAGCAGTTGAAGTTGGAGACGGAGCCCGGCTCCCGTAGGAGTTCGGGCGGAGTCTTCCTTCAGTCAAAGTCAGGGACGAGGTCCGGCTCCCGTGGGAGTTCGGATGGAGTCTTCCCACAGCTGGAGTTGGAGATGAGATCCGACTCCGGTAGGAGTCCGGGGGGTGCAATGGGAGTTCGCCATCTGCAGCCGAAAGCCGGAGGAGTCCAGCGAGGGTCAATCCTGTTAAGAACTTCAGCCGAGATATTTTATACCCAACAACATCCATCTGCCAGATTTCATAGTCCAGATGGACAGCTATCGCAAGCATAATCCGAATGGATTTGAGCATGCCATAGGAGAAAACATCTCGTCATAGTCTATACCATAATGTTGACGATATCCCTTGGCAACCAGACGAACTTTATTGGTTTCCACCTTTCCGTCTGCACCTCTCTTCCTCTTGAAGACCCACTTACACCCTATGGTTTTACTCCTTCGGATGGGTCAACCAATGTCCACACATCGTTGACCTTCATGGACTTCATTTCGAATTTTATGGCCTCTAGCTATTTCTCAGAGTCGGGTCTCTGTATTGCATCCATGTAGGTGATCGGATCCTCATCGTTTTCATCAAGTTCGATAGGATCGTCATCCCGGACCAAGAAACCATAGTATCTGTCTGGTTGACGTGGTACTCTACCAGATCGCCTTAAGGGTGCTTGAACAATGGGCTCCGGATCTGATCTAATCAAATCCAATTCAGGTTCAGCAATTTGCGTCGGATTTTCCACCTGTCGAATTTCGTCAAGTTCGAGCTTAGAGGCAACAGTCCCTTCACCAAGAAACTCTCTTTCCAAAAAGATTGCCTTAAGGCTGACAAACACTTTTTGCTCATCAGCTAGATAGAAGTAATACCCTTTGGTCTCTTTTGGGTACCCTATAAAATTACACTTGTCAGACCTAGGTCCAAGCTTGTCCGTAATTAAACGTTTAACATAAGCGGACACCCCCAAATCCTAAGGTGTGAGAGTACTGGCTTACGTCCTATCCATATCTCATATGGCGTTTTGGTTACAGACTTACTCGGAACCCTATTTAGAAAGTAACAAGCCGATTCGAGTGCATATCTCCAAAGAGACATCGGCAGACCAACAAACCCCATCATGGATCGAACCATGTCCAACGAGGTTCGATTCCTCCTTTTAGACACACCATTATGCTGTGGTGTTCCAGGAGGTGTCCACTAGAGAAAATCCCATTCTCTCCAAGATATGTCAGAAAATCATTGAAAAGGTATTCACCTCCTCGATCAGATCGAAGAGTTTTAATACACTTTCCAGTTTGTTTTTCAACCTCATTTCAGAATAGTTTGAACATTTCAAATGACTCCGACTTATGCTTCATTAAATAGACATATCCATACTTGATAGGTCGTCTATGAAGGTTATGAAGTAGAAATATCCACCTCTTGCACTTGAGCTCATGGGTCCATATACATCAGAATGTACCAGAGCCAAGAGTTCACTGGCTCGCTCACCTTTTTCAGTAAAAGGTGGCTTGGTCATTTTACTAAGAAGACATGACTCACAGGTTGGAAGTGATTTACAATCATCTACTTCAAGAATTCCTTCTTGAGCCAACCTGTTTATCATATTCTTATTGATATGACCTAGCCTACAGTGCCAAAGGTAGACTTCTGATACATTATCTATTCTAGGACGTTTACCGGAGGCTTGAACCACATTAACAGGTTATGATAGAAAGTAAATTCCATTATTAAGTTATCCAACAAACATTGTAACATCATTCAAAATGATATTATAAATATTTTTTTTTATTAAAAATTGATAACCGTTCATGGCCAAAAGGTCTATAGAAATAATATTTAATAAAAAGCTTGGACAATAGTGACATTAACTCAGAATTATATTTCGAGAATTGATTACAAGGTTCATGATTCCTAATGCTAGAACTGAAACTTTGCTTCCATCTCCAACGTTCAGGAATCTCTTGCCTTCATCAAATCTCCTACTGATCTGCAGACCCTGCATCGAATTACAGATATGATAAGGGCTTTCGGTATCCAATACCCAGATAGTAGTATCACAAATGAAAAAGTTACAAGGTATTATCATATAAGTACCTTGCTTTTTCTTCGGCCTGTTCGGGTCTAGTGAGGCAATGTATAGAGGACAGTTCCTCTTCCAGTGCCCCTGCTTCTTGCAAAAGAAGCACTCCGCCTGGCTCTGGTCGGGCTTGCACCTCTTGGTCTGACCTTGTGCAGACATCCCAGCATGTGGCTGCACCTTCTTATTCTTCTTCTTCTTGTTCTTCTTCCCTTTCTTAAAGGGTCGATGACCAGAAGAAGACCCTCCCACAATATTTATCGACTCCTTATGGAGCTGATGGTCCTTCTCAAAATTCTGCAGCAACTCCAACAAGCCGTGGTAGTTCACTGTAGGCTTTGTCATTCGAAAATGAGTAAGGAAGGGAAGATAGGACTTGGACAGAGAATTAAGGATCGCATCCTTACCGAGCTGCTCGTGTAGGGAAAAGCCCAGTTTACTTAGGCGCTCAATCATTTCGATCATGTACAGTATATGATCAGTGACTGAGGCTCCATCCCTCATCTGAGTATTGAAAATGGCACAACTAATTTTGTGCCTTTCAACATCATCAGGCGTGCCAAAGGAGTCATTCAACATTTGAAACATCTCCTGTGGTTGGGCGTTCTTGAACCTGCGGCTGAACTCATCATTCATTGCCGCCAGCATAATGCACCAAACGGTGGTGCGATCGTTGAGCCACTTCTGGTAAGTGTCTCGAACCACCCCTCTAGCGTTCGGGGCTGGCTCATCAGGTGTCGGATCTGTTACTACATAAAGGATCCACTCATGCTCAAGGACGATTTTTAATTTTCGATACCAGCTATCAAAATTAGATCCCATGAGCTTGTCATTATCTAATAATGATCGGAGCGAAAGGGTAGTGGCCATAGCTGCATAAAGAAAAATCAGACCTATATTAGTACATAAATTATTAATACTAAAGACTTGGACTTTAGTCTAAAGTTTCTCTCAGTATTTTTACGAACTGGTAGTCTCAACCTCCAATTCAAAGAATTACTTTAATTTCTTAGTGGGTACTAGAATCCACACAGACTACACACGAGCCCAACTTTGGTTGGTCAACCCATGTGCATCTATGGGTAGGTTCATAACCAGTTGTTTCTCTAAACAACTTCTAATAATTGATTTTGCCCCAGAACCTAATCAGTAGGCTTTGGCCTCCACTGAAAAGATCTGGTTAGGTCCAACCATTAACATGATTTGATTTGGTGAATCGGATCAATAAATGATCAGGCCCGACTTTGGCCTTGCCAACCTAACCACCATCAGAAAGACTCAAACCAAATTATCATATTATGAATGATAATTCCATTAGTCAATAAGCACCAGGCCTTTGGGCCTTCAATGATTATTAAACTAATGGACTCATTATCACTCACTTAATGGGAGGCTATGATTTAGTTATCAATATAACTTAATCATTTTTAGGGATCTAATAATTTTTGAGAATTTTATTAAAGAATCAAAGAGAAGAAAATATCCAGCCAATTTCAATCCTCCCACTGACTTCACCAAGTCAGATTAAAAAGGATTTAATTAAAGCCGGCATTAGGAGCACCTAAATCAGTCACATTGATTTACCTAATGACATGGGTGAGCCCTAATCATCAAGTGATCTAATCAAAACCTAATTCACCAGGTTGGCCAGGTAAGTGAGATCAGTGGTGGGGATAAGCTATTAACTCATTAGAGATCAAATCACTGCGAGCAGCTCCCGCTTAAAAACCACTGGTCAAACTGTCAAACTTACCTTAGACACCAATTGGTTCATTAGTTTTAATTTGATCAACTTAGTAAATAGGGTTCCACTGCATAGCCATGAATTAAGTCCATCTTGGTCTAGTTAAAGACATGGACCCATTCAACTATAACTATTGGAGTTGAGTCTAGAGTATCCTTGACCTAATCTAATTCAACTTTTGGTTAGATTTGATCAATTACTCTAATTTAGTCTATTTCTTTAAGCTAACCTTAGGTCTAACCCAATTATGGACCTAATCCATCTAACCCATTGACCCACAAGTTTATGCAATTGTCTTAGGTCTTAATTCACAATTCTAGACCTACTAGACAACACTTAATTCTTTTAATTAAGTATTTGGACTGATGGGTCAGGGTTTGGTATTTCGAAAATAATTTTTAAATTTGAAAGGTTTTATTTTCTGTTCACCAAATATGTTGACTCATTTCACAAATAGATCAGCACATTTCATAAATAGCAATCCTATTGCTAATTACATAACAGAAAATAACTCAATCAAAATAAATCATGAATATTCCCTTAGATCTAATCTAACACATTCATGATAAATTTCACAATTGAACCTATACAATTAATTCCTTTCGCTGCTTCATCTGCATGGGATATAATTACAGCAGCACCCCTACCACCATAGGAGACCCCATTGAATGGGAGGAGAGGGCTTTTTAAACCTTACTTTTCTCCTATGATCGGACGGCCATGGCAACCAACCCAATTCGATTACTTGCTACTTGGATCAAGTATATCTTTATATACCAATTTCAAAATTTAAATTATAAATTTTAAATTTTGAATTTCAAATTTCAAACAAATTTCAAATTTCAAATTTCAAAATTTTGAATTTCAAATTTTGAATTTCAAATTTTGAATTTTAAATTTTAAATTTCAAATTTTGAATTTTAAATTTTGAATTTTAAATTTCAAATTTCTACCAAATTTCAAATTTTAAATTTTGAATTTTAAATTTTTAAATTTTGAATTTCGAATTTCAAATTTCAAAATTTAAATTTCAAATTTTGAATTTCAAATTTTTGAATTTTGAATTTCCAACAACTTTCAAAATTCAAATTTCAAAATTTGAATTTCAAACTTTGAATTTCAAATTTTGAATTTTAAATTTTGAATTTCAAATTTGAAATTTCTACCAAATTTAAATTTTAAATTTCAAATTTGAATTTCAAATTTTTGAATTTTGAATTTTGAATTTCAAAATTCAAATTTTAAATTTTGAATTTAAATTTTTGAATTTTAAATTTTGAACAACTTTCAAAATTCAAATTTTAAATTTTGAATTTTAAATTTCAAATTTAAACTTTTAGATTACAACTTAATCTATGCATGCAAATATATATATCATATCTTAGAACCTTGCTCTGATACCATTTGAAGCGAAATTCAATGCAGGGGTAAAATGATAATTTTAAACTTTTTCAAAATTATGATTTTATAGTAAAAAATATTAATTAATCTAATTAATTAATATAAATTTATCTTATACTAGGATCTAAATATGATATATAGCATGCATATATTTAAATTTAAAATTTAAATTTGAATAATAAATACTTTACTGTAATGTGTTCAGAACATAATACCTTTGTGCGGGTAGTAGATCGTCGCAATCCGATCACCGTCGGAAGAGTCTGATCATCATGATGCAGCCACACAGTGTGTCTGGCCTCTGCAGATCATCCACATAAAATTTTCAGTCTGATCGACTCCTCACGAGTGCTAGCTCATTGTAGAGCCCTTCCGATGGTCGATGCTGATCGAACTCCTTCGATCGATGTCTGTCGATTCTTTGGATGCTCTGAATTGTCAACAGATATGCTTAAGAGGATGATGAAGATCTCTCTAAAATTTGATGGGCTCACGATACTCGTAGCTCACCTTCTCACTTCCCGAACCCCAGGTTGAAACCCTAGGGAACTCACTGAAATCCTGCGCATATTTTTTCTTTCTTTTCTTTCTTTTTCTCTCGAAAGGATATGGACCTTCACCTCACGCACAAGGATTCTTCATACCCAGATTTTCTCTCCAAAATTTTTCAATTACCCATGCCCAACTCTTTTCCTCCTTTTAAAATAACAACAAACATCTTATCCACATGAGAGGATAAAGATGAGTAATTGCACATTTGAATTCAAATCAAATTTTGAATTCAAATGGAAACCAATTTATCCCTATCCACTAAGGGCGTGAGAAGACGAGGGCGTGGCTTAATTTGTGAGTGAGTGATTTCATGAGAAACATTTTCTCGTATAATAAATGGGGCGTTAAAAGGGGATAAGGTCAAGGTGCTAAGATTGGTTGCTCATTCAAATTCAAACTTTATTTTGAATTTGAATGGCCAACCAATCATCTTTATCCACTCATTTAGCACATTAAAGTAGGGCGTGAGGAGGGCTTTGCATGAGGAAAAATTCATGAGAACTTCCTTCTCGTGAATTCAAATGGGCGCAGTGGAAGTGAGGTGGCGCAGGAAGAATGGGTCAAGGTGGTTTCATTATTTAAACCAACCTAATTGAACCAAATAAGTTAGGCCCAATTAGACTAATTTAAATCTAACTTAATTAGGCTTAATTAGACTCAATAAAATCTTAATCAAATTAAGAATTGATTAAGCCCAACCCCTGATCATATCAGGGACCAAACCATCTCAACGATTAGGTCAACTCTTAACCTAATCGGGTCAAACCCAACTGAATCCAATTCAATTGAACTTGATCCAAAAATAATTATTCAATCAAATTGAGTTAATTAGTGATCAAATCACTAATTAAACCTCTCATAAATATTGAGTCCAAATCCGATGGGTAATCGGGCATCAGAATTCATCGATATGTAACCTTGATCGAAGAGTCCTAAACCAGTGGGACTCTTGACCTCGGTACCCAAAATGTGTGAAATTCATGATCAGAGAATCCTGATTCTCGATCACAGAATCTCAGACATGAAGGACTCTTCACCAGCTATCAGATCAGATAGGAACCTCTAATGTGTGTGACCCTACGAGTTCGAACCTAAGCCGGTAGCACAGGAACCAATTCCTGTACTAATCGAAGTGACCATCTAGCAATAGTATCCGATGTCTGGATAGGTCGAATAGTCGCAATCGCAACACTCAGGATCTATGTGAATATGGTTACTGTATAATTCATCCTTTTGACCTCTGTGTTTAGGATGACTCAGGGTTAAACTGTCAATCCTGATCAGATCATCCGAATTGTGCTCAACTCAAACAGTCCTATGACTCCTCACTAGGACTATCTTGGCCAAGATTTTGCTCAATTAAAATATGACTGTACACAGCTCCTAAACTGGAGTGGTCAATCCCATCTTGACACACGCACCGACAAGTCAAGTACTTGACTACACCCAGCAGCCTTCCATCACTGAATTAGAAATTCAGATAGTCCAGTGCCTAAGTGCAGTGAGTCGCTTGCAAGTCACCGTGGCGATCTCAGATCGGAGGGACATTTATACCCATATTCTATCAGAGCAAATCTTGACAGTAGAAATAGCTCCGGAGTCGGTCACGTTCAGTGCAGATGTACCCTTATATCTCACCTGTATGCCATACCAGTGTCTACACACTCTTTGGTTAAGAGGACAACCATCCTATATGGCACACAACGACCTATGCTTGATAAACATTATCATCCTTGGTAGCAATGTATCATTTGGTCACGAACAGATTTAAGGACTAAACGACAAATCCTCCTTTGTCGAGCCTAAATAGTCCTAAAACTTCACCACAACATAGAGTTTATTAGAAGATGAAATATTTTGTGATGAAAAAATACCAAAATAATTTTTATTAATTCATAATTCATGTACATATACAAAAGAGCACAACCATCAACAGGCTGACGATTGGCTTTGGAACACTATTCCAACATCATGATAGCTATGGCTTCACTCAGAAAGCCATAGAGAGGGCAGTGGATTTGATCTGGGGTCCAATATTAAGAGGCAGCGATAGGTGGCTGGAAAAAGAGAGAGAATGGCCGAAACATAGGAAAGTGAATTCTTGGTCAATTTTTGACTAATTTGTCAATAGAATCGATTGACAAGTGGTCCTATCATCGAGAAAAGAGAAGAGGAAGGGGAATTGATGCTTATCATGGACTCTGACAACATCTCTGACCACGATTTCAACAATCACAATGAGAGGAAACTAAAAAAAAATAGGGAGAAAGAGAAAGAAAGAAGAGAGGAGCAATGTTAGCAGTGGAGTGCCTTGGAGGGAGAGGGCCGGCTTTATGGAGAAGCCCTGAGGTTGCAACTACCCTAGGGCCCAACTCTCCTTGGAAAAATCAGAGAGAAGAAAGAAGACTCATTCTAGGAGTTCTCTAAAAGTTTTCCATTGCATACAATGAATCGTAGCTAGATTTGGTCGATCAAGTAGACTAGACCACATTGAGATATCACATTTTAGGTCATCAATCATTGTCAAAGAATTGTCACAAATGTCCTTCCAATAAGAATAGCATCTTTTTTAGATAGGCTGATTGATAGAGCTTAATTAGGTTTTGCCAAAGGATGATATCTAACTAATATTTCTTGTGTGCACATGAAAATCTATATAACTACAAGCAAAGAAACAACAATGAGTTATTATTTAAATTGGATTTTGAATTGGATGTTCTAACAACCTTAGTGAATAGAGCTAGAAACCAAAGTCTTGTTACCACCATTGATCCTCTAGGGAATCAAGCATGAAACAAGGGCCTTCAATGTGCAGCGCACTCCTCTTTTGTGAAGCAAAGAGAGATATGATAGCCCGAAAGGTTATACTCTAATTTTATGCTCCTCTCTAATTTGAATATCATTTTTCCCAAAAAGCTATTTGATCTACTTGGTTGACAGTGTTGGTATAGCTCAAAGTTTTGCCAATATGTTGAATTGCAAACTAGAGCATATGGCCACTAAATTTTTGTCGAGCATTAAGTAATAAGTTAACCAAAGGCAATTGAACTTAGTTGATTAAGAGAATTGATAACTAGCTTTTTGACTGGAAGGGCAAGTTTCTATCTATTATGAAGAAACAAACCTTTATCAATTCAATACTTACAAATCCACCTCTTCACTACATGTCATTATTTAAGCTACTAGTTTGGATAATCAGGTACAATGATAGAATTAGAAAAGCCTATTTTTTGGAAAGGAGTTACACTCATGCCAGTGATTTCTTTTGTTTTTAAATCAGGATGCAGTTTAAAAGTAGAAATGGAGGGTGGAGCGAAAGTTAAAATTTAGAGAAATTCAAGAATGCACTTTTAGCGACATAGAATTGAAATTTTCACTTGGCATCAAACATTTTGATAGACTAAGCTTACACAGAAAGTAGATTTTCAATTAGAAAAGATAGACCTCGCCCAAAAAGGCTAACCAAAAAGTTTTATTTCAATTCTTTAGTCTTGTACAAGTATCCAAAATCTACACAATGTACAGCCAATGTGGGACTAAATGCACATCCATGTGAGTCCTCGCATACACCTCCCATTTTAAGCCTAGACGTCTTCACTAGATTAAAAGTCTAAATCTATTCAAATTCAATCATAAATACCATGAGCAATCATGGTCAACATCAATAGGCCCGTGCTATAGAGTCACCTAGTCCATAAGGGCCATATGTTGGGCTTGTTTTAAAACTATTTGTCACAATCTAGGTTCTTAACCAAAAAGGCTAGCCAAAAGGTATTATTTGGATTTCTTAGTCCTGTATAAATATCCAATATTTACATAATGCATAGCTGATTTGGGACTAAACAAATGACGATGTGGGTCCTTACTGTTAGAGTTGTGCCCTAGAAGTCAATTGTTGGCTGACGCATTTTATAATTTTAGAGCTTAATTTTGTAGTTGTAATATTTTTATTATCAATAAAAGACTTTTTCATTCCAATCATATTTATGTGTCCATGATTTATCTTAAAAATTAACAAAGATGATTTTTGTATATTCTCAAAGTACTGAAAATTTGAGACATACATTAATTAGTAGTTAATTTCTAAATACTTTCAATCAAAGAATCATCACGGAAGACAGTGATCAATCCATTCGAGATCGATGCATAGTTTACCTCCTTTATGGGCAGATGAGTCTCGATCTACAGTATAAGAACACTAGGGTGAGAGTGCAGATGTTTGTTAGAGAACAACTTGCACGGAGCATGATCATCATAAGAAATCATATGGATGTCTACTCACTCGTCAGTGATCTTTCGATGCTGCAGTGGTATAAGTGGTCCTTTGACTTGCAGCGTCATGGACTATTTGCAGCGAGGCTACTCAGTTTGACTGTACGTTCTCTTGATCTCTAGCCATTCGGATCCTTACTGTGTATGTTAACTTCAGTAGGTTCAAGTTCGCTGTTTGGAGTAGGATGCATCTAAATGAAATCTATTGACCTTGGTAGAAAAGAAAAAGTCCTATGCGATTTGTGAGACTGAGTTTAGAAAATTTTTTATCAAACAAGTGTGAATACTGAAAAAAAAAATTTTATGAGATTCACAAATGAACTCGAATCGAGCCAATTTAGCATATAACTGACAATAGGATCTGACGAGTTCTCCATGACCTCCATCAAGTCAGGACTCATGATAGAAGGACCGAATCATACGATAACTACACCTAGGGATTCATACTTTCATTCTACTAGATTACCACTACATACTGCTAGGTGTCACTAGTGGATTGTGAGACTCATCGAGTATCATCTTGATGATCGATGACTCTCGAAGGATAGAGTTGGAATTATTCCAATCCATCGAAAAGAGTTTCATGATATTATGATGGAGATCACAATATATCTCACTACCAGATAGAATGAGACCTATGGGGTCACACATTAAGAGATTTAATCTTAATTTATCAATTGAACTCATAAAGTTCTAATTGGATTAGGATTTATTAAAATTCTATTGGGTTTAAGAAAACCATGCTAGTACATGGTTAAACCTAATTCTTCTCAGAACTTCGATTGGATCAAATTCATAGCCTTGAACCTAATCTAAATCCATTTAAATTTTATTAGGTGCCTAATTGTGAGTCTAACAGGATTGAATTAAGTCAATGAGTTGGCTAAATTATCTTCTCATTATCTTTTCATTATCTTCTCATTATCTCTTAATGTGTGTGTAGAATTATTAGAAAGAAGGTGGCGCCTTCCTCCATTTTTGGTAGGATCAAGGGGTGCCAACCCCTAGATAATGCAAGAGGGGCCCACCCCCTTTTATGGCTTGGCGTGGAAGGAGAGAGAGAGAGGGGCCATACCCCCTCTCTTGAATGAAAACCCTAGAATGGGGTACCGAGGGTTGGCGCCCCAACCATCTGCCCTATATTCCATGGGGCGCTCACTCAGATTGCCTTATCTGACTGGGGTGCCTCATATGATTATCAAAAAGGGCTGACGTCCTACCAATTAAGTCTGATTTTAATGAAAAAAATCAGATTAAAAAGATAGAAATTCTTATGAGATAAGGATGTTCTTTTTTAAGTTAATTGATTTCTAATTTGGATTAAGGAAGACCCTATATAAAGAGAAGGTCTCCTAAGATTTTATGAGTTAGTTGTTTTTTTATTGAAAACCAGATCTCTCTCTCTCTCTCTCTCTCTCTTTCCTCTCCATGCCACACCCTCTCTCTTTTCCCTTTCCAATGCCCAAAGGTTGGGCATCCCACCTTTCTACATGCCAAGGTTGAGGAGGCTTTCTTCTATAGCAAGGAAAGAAGAGAAAAAGGGCTACAGTTCAAGAGTTGATTTTATAGTCAAGATCAAAAAGTTGATCAAGATTCTAAAGGGCTAAGATCCTACTTAGAGAAGAAAGATCTACCACAAGAAGAAGGATTCGAGGTTGATCTCGGTAGATATTTGTAGAGGCCGAACACGTGTACAACTCGAGGATCTTCGAATGTAAGATTATCGATAGCGATGAATTTTTACTCATACTAAGGTATTGAGATTTGATCTCATACTTATTTTATTTTCAGATTATATGTACGTCTTTACTTCTAAACTTAGGTAGAATTAGATAAGATCTAAGGCATATGGGATTAAAGGGTTTAACCCGATTATTTTTCACTGTGATTAAAAGTTTTAAAATCTACATATGCATCCTACCCGATTTTCTAACAGTAGTATTAGAGCCACTAATTTTTAAAGATATATATAATCTAATTTTTATCTTCGATCTGAAAGTTTTGATAATTTAAAATTGATCTTATGCTGATATAAGGTTGTCCTGGTATAAGATTTACCTTCTATATCGTAAAGGTTGTCCTAGCATAAGATTGATCGATTTTAAAAAATTATTTTTAAAATAATTAAATCAATCATTTAGATCTAAAAATTAGCATATGTGATATATCTTATTTTATATTGAGATCTGAAATTAGAATGATTAAAAGTTCATATCAAACTGGTATAAGGTTGTCCTGGTATGGGGTTTACCTCCTATATTGAAAAAATTATCCTAGTTTGATGTGAACCATTTTTTTTTAAAAAATATTTTGAAAATATTTTAATCATTATTTTAAATCTAATTATATATTATTTGATATATATATTTTTAGTTTTAGATCTAAAATTTGATGTATATGTGATACATATTTTAATTTAGATCTGAAACTATATATATATGATATATAATATATGACATTAGGTTTAGATCTAAAATAGTTTCAAGATTATAAGCCACTAATGCATGTAATAAAATATAATCTAAAAATTATTTTTGAATCTAAAATTATATTATTACGTGTGGATATGAGTTGAACAAATTAGATCTGAAAGGTTTTAGTGCAATGGCGGAATCATGGATTTCAAAAAAAAAAATTATTATGAAATCATAAAATTAAAACCTAACTCCAAGATAACCTTATAGAAATTAAACCATATAATATGCATTAATATCAAATAAAAGATATAGAAACATACCTCTTATCGCTAAACCCTGATTTGTGCTTAGTTGCCGGCAGCAATCTGTTTGAGTTTCCACCAGGTGCCCATGTGTTACCCTCCAACGTTGATCCACACGAGGACTCGATCAACTCTCTAGCACTTATTAGAAAATACTCTACAATTAAATTTGATTTATCAGAATTTAAATGCAATTTGGGCAGAACCTCCTTTCTTGGGTTTGCTGTCACACTATTGGACATTTTCTTCCCTTTCTTTCTTGCTCCTTGTCTCTTAATTTTTATTCCAATTCTCTAAGCCTTTTGGAAGATTTCTTGTCCTTTATCAAGACCTTATCTAGGCTAGAGAGAAGGAATAAAGAAAATTGGACAGCAGAGCCTCTCGTAAGAAAGAAAGAAGATTTCTGAATACCCGAGACTCCTCGGCGTGCACCCCTATTTATATTGCACGTAAAGATGCAATCCAAAACATCTCATGCCCTCTTACAAATTATCTCATGCCTCTTATCTATTTCTCATGCCCCATAAGTTAAGAAATGCCATGTGTACATCAAAAATGGGTTGAAGAGACGTCTTATTTCAGAAAGACTCTTCGATCTTAACTTACGGTGTTCAGATGAGAAGTCACGAAGCTTCTCTTATTGGCGCCATCAACCCATACCTTTGGATCTGGAAGAAAGCCCATCCAATGGCCAAGATATATGGCACCAATTTGAAGAATGGGCAAGAGATAAATGGGCGTGGATAATTTAAAACTTATCTCCCCATTTGAAATTTCAAAGGGGCGCTTCCAAGAGGTGGCGCATGGATTTAATCCTTATCCTTTTCTTAATTCTTTTACGATGAATTTAATACTCAGAAGGACTCTTAGGCCTCCTAAGACATCTGAAATACATTCATAGAATAAAGGTTACGGAGAAAAATAGATAAACCTTATCTAAATGTGGCGCCAACTCCATCTATGCGCCATGTGGCTCATGCGCATGGATTTAAATCCACATGCCAAGAGAGAGACTCTTAGGCGTGTGGTTCCCTGGTTTTTGGCACCCAACAGCAAGCCCAATTAAAACACTTCGAACCCACTTCAAGATCAAATCCAATTTGGCTCAAATTGGTTCTAAATTAGCCCAAATCGGAACCCGATTCGAATTCGATTCGAATCTAAATGCTAGGGTTTGCAACATGTGCTAGCATGTTCAACTTGCAAACATGGTTTAATCAAATTAAACCCATGATCAATTCCCTTTGTGTGTGACCCATTGGGTTCCACATCTAGCTAGCAGTGAGTCCAGGTGTAATTTAAACTAATTTGTTAGAACACAGTCTAGCCGATTTAGGTCAAATCAAGCTGAACCATTTTGATCAATCAGAACAGCTTTTAATTAATGATCGAATTAAACTCTTTAATTTGATCAAACTCACAAGACATGATTGACGTCTAGCAACGTATCATGTCTACCTATAGATATGGAATTTTGGTGAAATACCAAAAATACCCTTCAGTGAAAATTACCGTGCAACTTGATCTTACGATCATCCTGCATCCCGAATATAAGTTTGGGTATGGAAAAAATGTCAAACCCAATTTTATATTCATATTTCTCTTGATCAAATAATAATGATTCAATTTATAAAATATTAGAAACTATTTCTAATTTTTTTCATAATGCTTTGATCAAAGTCTTCCTGAATCATTATTTGATTGAAGCAGATAGGATGCGATCTCCTCTTACTAGGAGGATCGTTTCCATATTGACCTACTCACAACCTTCATAAGCAATCCATCATATCCAGAACATCCCGTACATGATTAAATCATGAATGAGTATGATCCAAAATATGGATTCATGCTTATAAGGTTCTATGGCAGTCTCAGGTCAAAAGATTTACATGCACAATTCTCACTATAAGAAAAAATCTGTTGACATGTAGATAAGACTCCATCAGATATTCTTTAATTGGATCAATTCAGTGAATTCATTCTCTAATGAAACTTACATCCTTATATTAGTGTCATACATAAGTAATTGTGAGATTAATTACCCTCTCTCCGAGCATACACAGATGTACCAATCTTACCGAAAATATTATCCCCTACTCAACGTTCCATCGACTAGGAATATTTAAAATTAGAGTTTTAAGGTTTTAGGTCTCACTTGGCATGATCGCATCATAACCCTAAAACCATAGCCCTAATTTATGGGGTTCATCAAAATAAGATGCAGCATATGATGAACTAAATGCCTTTATTTATTTAAAACATCAGTACATGAGTTGTCGGGAGACAAAAAATATCCATCTATTTTTACATTTTGATTGGCTTATAGGGCATATTCCTTTCAATCTCCCACTTGCACTAAAGCCAATCTCCCTTATATTTCAACCCCATACAATCGAGATGGCGATCGAATTGCTGTTGTGGTAAAGCTTTAGTGAATGGATCCGCTATGTTGTTCTTTGTGTCTACTCGTTCAATAATAACATCTTGTCTTTCAATTATTTCACGAACGAGATGGAAGCATCTCAAAATGTGCTTGGATTTATGGTGAGACCTTGGTTCCTTTGCTTGAGCAACTGCTCCAGTATTATCACAATAAAGTGGTACTGGGTTCTCAATCTCAGGAACAATGCCCAATTCAGTGATGAACTTCTTCATCCAGACAGCTTCCTTGGCGGCTTCACTTGCAGCTATGTATTCTGCCTCTGTGGTTGAGTCAGCTACTGTTTGCTGCTTAGAACTCTTCTAACTCACTGCTCCACCATTCAAAGTAAAGACATACCCTGAAATGGATTTGCTATCATCTGGGTCTGATTGAAAACTAGAATCAGAGTATCCTTCTAGTTTAAGATCAGACCACCATATATGAGAAAAATATCCTTAGTCCTTCTTAAGTACTTTAGAATATTTTTCACAGCCTTCCAATGATCCTCTCCTGGATCAGCCTGAAATCTACTAGCTATGCCTAAGGCATAAGCTACATCAGGCCTGGTACATAACATAGCATACATTATTGATCCTATAGCCGAAGCATAAGGAATAGAACTCATTCTATTTCTCTCTTCAATTGTCTTAGAGATATCTTCTTAGAGAGATGTAGCCTTGACTCATGGGTAAATAACCTCTTTTACTTTCATTCATACTGAATCTTTTCAGTATTAAGTCAATGTACTTAGACTGAGATAAGCCTAGCATCTTTTAGATCTATCTCTATAGATCTTTATACCAAGTATATAGGATGCTTCCCCCAAGTCTTTCATGAAAAACTTATTTGATAGCCATAATTTGACTGTTTGTAACATTGGGATATCATTCCAATAAGGAGTATGTCATCTACATACAGAATCAAGAAAACTAGGGCACTCCCACTAGTCTTCTTATACACACAAGGTTCATCCACATTTTTGATGAAGCCAAATTCTTTGATTGTTACATAAAGCGGATGTTCCAACTTCTTGAGGCTTCTTTAATCCATAAATAGATTTCTTAAGCCTGCATACTAGATTTGGTCTGTCATTTAAGACAAAACCCTCTGGTTGTGACATGTAGACCTCCTCTTCTAGAAAACCATTCAAGAAGGCGGTCTTCACATCCATTTGCCATATTTCATAATCATAGTATGCTGCTATTGCAAGCATTATCCGAATAGATTTGAGCATGGCAACAGGTGAAAAGTTTCATCATAATCAATACCCTATTTTTGCCTGAAACCTTTAGCTACCAATCTAGCTTTCTAGGTTTCTATTTGACCATCTGCTCCAATCTTTTTCTTATAGACCCATTTGCACCTAATAGGGTTTACCCCTTCTGGTGCATCAACCAAAGTCCATACTTTGTTGGTATACATGGAGTCCATCTCGGATTTCATAGCATCCTGCCATCTGTCTGAGTCCTTACTCATGACAGCTTCTGTATCGGTCAAAGGTTCATCATTCTCAATGACTTGGGCTTCATTATTCTCAATAATGAACCCATACCTTATAGGTAATGTCGTACCCTCTCTGACCTACGATAGGAGTTATGTGTTCTAGTTCTTCTTTATTTATGTGAATATTTGGTTGAAAAATATCTATTTGTTTTTGTTGAACTTCATTAATTTCAATATTTCTCTCACTGCCACTTTCTAGGATAAATTCTTTCTCCATGAAAGTGGCATGCCTACTTACAAATACTTTTGTTCAGTAGGGTGGTAGAATAGATATCCTATACTATCCTTAGATATCCTACAAACAAATATTTATCTGCTCTAGTATCTAGTTTATGTCCAAAATTTCTTTTGACATATGCTGAACATCCCCATATCTTAAAATATTTAAGATTGGGCTTCTTACCTCTCCATATTTCATATGGAGTGCTAGATACAGATTTAGAAGGTACTCTATTCAAGATAATTATTGCGGTCTCTAAAGCACAACCCAGAAGGAAGTAGGTAATTCAGTGAAGCACATCATGGATCGTACCATATCTAATAAGGTACGGTTTCTCCTTTCGGCTACACCATTTAATTGTGGCGTATAAGGAGGTGTCCATTCAGAGATAATTCCCTTTGCTTTAAGATGGTCTAAAAATTCATTGGACAAGTATTCCCTCCTCGATCAGAACGAAGGATTTTTATACTTTTTCCAGTTTATTTTTCGACCATGCTTTGATACTCTTTGAATTTATCAAAGGCTTCAATTTATGTTTCATAAGGTACACATATCCAAACCTAGATAAATCATCTGTAAATGTAATAAAATATGAGTATCCTCCTCTGGCATGAGTTGTCATAGGGCCACATACATCTGTATGTACAAGTCCTAACAACTCGTTTGTCCTATCTCTATGTCCACTAAATAAAGTCTTGGTCATTTTACCCATGAGACATGATTCACAAGTTCCTAATGATTCACAATCATAAGAATCAAAGAACTTTTCTTTATACAACTTGTTAATCCTAGTCTCACTAATATGACCAAGTCGACAATGCCAAAGTAAGGTATTATTTACATTATCTCTCTTACGTTTACTATTTTCATCAACATGAAAAATATTATCATTCAAGCATAGAGTCAACAAACCATTGTCAAAAATGCCATGACAAATTATTTCATTAGAAAAATTAATCGAGCAACCATTGCTCGTTACAGATATTTGATATCCTTGTTTTATCAACAAGGTACAGATACAATATTTCTAATGATCTTAGGCATGTAATAATAATTTGTTAGCTCTAAGATCTTCCCAGAAGGAAACTTCAAGATATATGTCCCTACACTTCTGCTTGGATAGAATCTCCTCCAGCACCATAGAGCTCGAAGTCTCCCTTCCTCAAACTTCTAATTTTCTGCAGCTCCTGCAATGATTTGCAGATATGAAAACCACAGGCAGTATCTAATACCCATGAGTTTGAAATGGAAGAATTTAATGATAATATTGTATGTATCTCATACATACCTTTTGGTGCATTATTTGCACCAGTCTTCACTGTTGCAAGATAAGCCTTGCAATTCCTTTTCCAATGACCTGCCTTGCCGCAGTGGAAGCAGGTCGACTATCCGGAGGTCTTCTTTCCCTTCTTTCTCTTATTTATACCACCTTTAGGGTTCAGCCTCCTTTTAGAACCCTTTTTGCCTGCCTTCTTCTTGGAGATCCCATTCATAAGAAGAAGAGGAGCCTTATCCTTCTTGATATGGCTCTCTGCTGTTTTGAGCATATTTAACAGCTCAGGCAAGGAAGAATTCAGTTTGTTCATGTGATAGTTCATGACAAACTGAAAAATGATTCTGGAAGTGATTGCAGGATTAGATCCTGACTCAACTCTCCATCCATAACAAAACCTAATTGACCTAATCGAGTGATCAGGTCAATAACCATCAGAACATGATTTTGTACGGATGACCCCTCTGTCATTCTGGCATGAAATAACTGCTTAGATATCTCATATCTTGCAGTTCTACTCTGTTCTCCATAAAGTTCTTTAAATTGAGCAATATGGAATGAGTGTCCATGCTATCATGCTACCTCTGTAACTCATTTGTCATAGAGGCAAGTATGATACACTTGACAGTTAAAGAATCATTTTGCCACATCCTATATATGATTTTTTCTTCCTCTGTGGCATCCTCCCCAACTGGCTCAATGTCAGGGGTATCGAGAATGTAAGAAAGCTTCTCTTGACTAAGTACTATTTTAAGATTTCTCAACCAGTCCACATAGTTGGTACCGGTCAATTTATTTATATCCAAAAGGAGCGAAGTGAAAATGAAGAAGCCATTAATAATAAAAAAAAATATTACATAAGCAAACAACTCAAGATGATATACACAATTAAATTAGGACTTTAATTTTATTGTGTCTCCCACTATTTTTATAGACATCATAACCCTCTAGTATGATGTTTGAGAAAACCCTGATTGATTTTCTTAGTGGGATTGAGATCCTAATTCCTTATAAAAGATCTTGTGGTTGCACAACAAACCTTTTATAAGTTTAAAGGTAGAAAACTCTTTCCAATTGCATCTCATGCAATTCTCAATAAAAACCCTGGCCTCTAAAATATTAATAGCCTTGTGTTTACACAACGGACCATAATATTTTAGTTAAGTAAGACCCTTCATTTTAATACAGTCAAAATAGAATATAAATGCTTTTGTGGTTACACAACAAAGCATTATACTCAAAAATTACTGTAAGCATCTCGATGTGCCAGAACAATATTATGTCAGTTTCCATAATTGGTCCTGTGGTTACACAACAAACCTAATATGGTTCGTGACATAGTAATGTCCTAGCATGAAGGAAGCCATAATATAGTGAATATAACACCGAGCATCCCAGTCAAGAATTAAATTAATCTAATCAGTCAGGTAAGTGGAAGAGAGGTGGGGGTCCCCCCGTTGCTTTCCTTAGACACCAATAAA
>NC_026001.2:69365546-69391454 GCF_000442705.2 Elaeis guineensis | reverse complement strand
GCACAAAAAACCTTTTATAAGTTTAAAGGTAGGAAACTCTTTCCAATTACATCTCATGCAATTCTCAATAAAAACCTGGCCTCTAAAACATTAATAGCCTTGTGTTTACACAACGGACCATAATGTTTTAGTTAAGTAAGACCCTTCATTTTAATACAGTCAAAATAGAATATAAATGCTTTTGTGGTTACACAACAAAGCATTATACTCAAAAATTACTGTAAGCATCTCGATGCGCCAGAATAATATTATGTCAGTTTCATAATTGGTCCTGTGGTTACACAACAAACCTAATATGGTTCGTGACATAGTAATGTCCTAGCATGAAGGAAGGCCATAATATAGTGAATATAACACCGAGCATCCCAGTCAAGAATTAAATTAATCTAATTAGTCAGGAAAGTGGAAGAGAGGTGGAGGTCCCCCCGTTGCTTTCCTTAGACACCAATAAATTTTGGCCAGGTCAGACAACGGAACCAATTAGAAACCACATTCTCTTTACCAATCATGAACCACTTTCCTAGACACCGATTGATCAATTAGACATCATTGACTGGTTCTGCTATTGGTTAATTACACTACAACTTAATATTATTTTACAGAGGGTTTTTCAGGTCTCAATGCATATTTAATTTCTCTTATCATAATAAATACATGAATAAAAAAATTAGCATCATAGTGAACACACTTCAATATGACAAAGCAACATTCCATAATTACATACATCATATTTTAATTATGAAATAATGAATATGATCTCATCATATAGCATCATAGTGAACACAATTCAATATGACAAAGCAACATTCCATAATTATATACATCATATTTTAATTATGAAATAATGAATATGATCTCATCATATAGCATCATAGTGAACACAATTCAATATGACAAAGCAACATTCCATAATTATATACATCATATTTTAATTATGAAATAATGAATATGATTTCATCATATAGCATCATAGTGAACACAATTCAATATGACAAACAACATTCTATAATTATATACTTCATATTTTAATTATGAAATAATGAATATGATCTCATCATATTACATCATAGTGAACACAATTCAATATTACATAGCAACATTCCAAAATTATATACATCATATTTTAATTATGAAATAATGAATATGATCTCATCATATAAATATCATATTAAAATATAAATAATGATCATATCATATTTATAAGATTGCCTTTAAATCATTAACATATCATCATATGATTTAATTCTAACAAGGTTGCTCTGATACCACTGAAAGGTTTTAGTGCAATGGCGGAATCATGGATTTCAAAAAAAAAAAATATTATGAAATCATAAAATTAAAACCTAACTCCAAGATCACCTTATCAGAAATTAAACCATATAATATGCATTAATATCAAATAAAAGATATAGAAACATACCTCTTATCACTAAACCCTGATTTGTGCTTAGTTGCCGGCAGCAATGTGTTTGAGTTTCCACCAGGTGCCCACGTGTTCACCCTCTAACGTTGATCCACACAAGGACTCGATCAACTCTCTAGCACTTATTAGAAAATACTCTACAATTAAATTCTGATTTATCAGAATTTAAATGCAATTTGGGTAGAACCTCCTTTCTTGGGTTTGCTGTCACACTATTGGACTTTTTCTTCCCTTTCTTTCTTGCTCCTTGTCTCCTTAATTTTTATTCCAATTCTCTAACCTTTTGGAAGATTTTTGTCCTTTATTAGGACCTTATCTAGGCTAAAGAGAAGGAATAAAGAAAATTGGACAAGCAGATCCTCTTGTAAGAAAGAAAGAAGATTTCTGAATACCCGAGACTCCTCGGCGTGCACCCCTATTTATATTGCACGTAAAGATGCAATCCAAAATATCTCACATCCTCTTACAAATTATCTCATGCCTCTTATCTATTTCTCACACCCCATATGTTAAAAATGCCATGTGTACATCAAAAATGGGTTGAAGAGATGCCTTATTTCAGAAAGACTCTTCGATCTTAACTTATGGTGTTCAGATGAGAAGTCACGAAGCTTCTCTTATTGGCACCATCAACCCATACCTTTGGATCTGGAAGAAAGCCCATCCAATGGCCAAGATATATGATGCCAATTTGAATAATGGCGCAAGAGATAAATGGGCGTGGATAATTTAAAACTTATCTCCCCATTTGAAATTTCAAAGGGGCGCTTCCAAGAGGTGGCGCATGGATTTAATCCTTATCCTTTTCTTAATTTTCTACAATGAATTTAATACTCAGAAGGACTCTTAGGCGCCTCCTAAGACATCTGAAATACATTCGTAGAATAAAGGTTACAGGGAAAAATAGGATAAACCTTATCTAAATGGCGCCAACTCCATCCATGCACCATGTGGCTCATGCGCATGGATTTAAATCCACACGCCAAGAGAGAGACTCTTCGGCGTATGGTTCCCTGGTTTTTGGCACCCAGTAGCAAGCCCAATTAAAACACTTCGAACCCACTTCAAGATCAAATCCAATTTGGCTCAAATTGGTTCTAAATTATCCCAAATCGGAACCCGATTCGAATTCGATTCGAATCTAAATGCTAGGGTTTGCAACATGTGCTAGCATGTTCAACTTGCAAACATGGTTTAATCAAATTAAACCCATGATCAATTCCCTTTGTGTGTGACCCATTGGGTTCCACATCTAGCTAGCAGTGAGTCCAGGTGTAATTTAAACTAATTTGGTTAGAACACAGTCTGCCGATTAAGGTCAAATCAAGCTGAACCATTTTGATCAATCAGAACAGCTTTTAATTAATGATCGTATTAAATTTTTAATTCGATCAAACTCACAAGACATGATTGACGTCTAGCAACGTATCATGTCTACCTAGTAGATATGAAGTTTTGATGGAAATACCAAAAATACCCTTCAGTGAAAATTACCGTGCAACTTGATCTTACGATCATCCTGCATCCCGAATATAAGTTTGGGTATGGAAAAAATATCAAACCTAATTTTATATTCATATTTCTCTTGATCAAATAATAATGATTCAATTTATAAAATATTAGAAACCATTTCTAATTTTTTTCATAATGCTTTGATCAAAGTCTTCCTGAATCATTATTTGATTGAAGCAGATAGGATGCGATCTCCTCTTACTAGGAGTGATCATTTCCATATTGACCTACTCACAACCTTCATAAGCAATCCATCATATCCAGAACATTCCGTACATGATTAAATCATGAATGAGTATGATCCAAAATATGGATTCATGCTTATAAGGTTCTATGGCAGTCTCAGGTCAAAAGATTTACATGCACAATTCCCACTATAAGAAAAAATCTGTTGACATGTAGATAAGACTCCATCAGATATTCTTTAATTGGATCAATTCAGTGAATTCATTCTCTAATGAACACTTACATCCTTATATTAGTGTCATACACAAGTAATTGTGAGATTAATTACCCTCTCTACCGAGCATGCACAGGATGTACCAGTCTTACCAAAACATTGATCCCCTACTCAACGTTCCATCGACTAGGAATATTTAAAATTAGAGTTTTAAGGTTTTAGGTCTCACTTGGCATGATCGCATCATAACCCTAAAACCATAGCCCTAATTTATGGGGTTCATCAAAATAAGATGCAGCATATGATGAACTAAATGCCTTTATTTATTTAAAACATCAGTACATGAGTTGTCGGGAGACAAAAAATATCCATCTATTTATACATTTTGATTGGCTTATAGGGCATATTCCTTTCAAGATCTAGTGATCAAACTTAATTAGGGTCAAATTGATTAGATCAAGCTAGAACCCATTATTAATTTTGAGCAGTTGATTGAACCTAATCAATGGTTGATTAAGATTAGGTCAAAGGGGCTCAAAGTTGAGTTTAATTATAGTTGGTCACATTGATTCACATTTTGATGTGACTTGATTGATCACTCAAGACCAAAATTGGCTCAGTGGTTTAGATCCGTTTAAATAAGTTAACTTGATTGATTCTAATCGATCAATTTGACGTCTAAAATAGTATTTAAATAGTGGTTATTTAATTGGTTCCATTGTCTGACTTAACCAATTTTGATTGGTGTCTAAGAAAAGCAACGGGAGGACCCCCACTCATCTTAACTTATCTGGCCATCTTGAAAGATTCAGTTTCATGCTGATTACTTGTTGACTCGAGTTCACCCGTGCCGACTAGCCTGGTTAGATATGTTGATGTGCTGACCAGAATTTGATCAATCAGATATCAGATTTGTTGGTTTAGAAGAGATCTAAACCTAAATCTCATCATTAAATATTAAGTCTAGAGGTCTTCCATCATTGTAGAGATGCGGGTGCCTTCCTGGTGTTGATCGTTCTCGGTTGGTCACAGCGGTTTGGTTGCATCGGAAAGATACAACCACTCTATTGATATTTTATGTCTTGGGATGGTGATGGGGTTGGGCTCAATAACTGTTAGGTGAGGGTCTCAATGACAGCTTTGTGCCCGTTGGTGAACGGTGGATCTGACTTAACTAAGAAATATACCAATAACTGTTAGGTGAGGCCATAGGACTTAGAGACCAAGCACATTACATCTTGCTTAGTGAGGCAATGAACAAAGTGTTGTCCACTCATTGGTCTGTATTCATCAATAACTGTTAGGTGAGATGTGTATAGATTAATGAGACCACAGTACCCACTTGAAATCGATCGTGTATAGATTTTCGTTTCTCCACCCAAAGAGTATGGAAGATTCGAGAAAATAGTAAAATTTTTATTTATTTTTAAAGTCTCTAGAATAAATATTTTTATAAGCACAAATATCTAACTAGAAACTATTCTCTCTATAGATAATCATGTCGAGTTCCAACCCTTTAGCCCGTATCCTAGATATCAATAGGTTGATCGGTACGAATTACAAAGACTGACTTCAAAATTTGAGAATCATTCTCAGTTCCAAGAAACTTATCCATGTCCTTGACCAAGATGCACCTGTATTATCTGCTCATCCATCTCCTGATCAACGAGCTGTACTTGAGAAGTGGATGGATAAAGATAACAAGGCAAAGTGTTATATTTTAACATCCATGTCCAATGATCTTCAGCAATAGCATGAAGACATGAAGACTGTCAGAGAGATGCTAACTCACCTGCAAGAGTTGTATGGTGAGCAGAGTCATACAGCTCGCTTTGAGGTCTCCAGGAGATTTTTTAAAGTGAAAATACGTGATGGACAGTCTGTCAATGATCATTATTTGACAATGATCAAGGACATCAAAGAGCTTTAGAAGCTCAGTATGAACATGGATAAGAAATTACGGGTAGATCTGATCCTCCAGTCTCTTCCTGATTCATATGGGCAGTTCATCATAAACTACTATATGAACAAAATTGATAGCACTTTATCCGAGTTACTGAACATGCCGGTAACAGTAGAGGGCACCTCGAAGAGTTCAAGGGATACAGTTCTAGATGTGAAATGGGCTTCCTCCAAAAGAAAGTCTTCTTTCAAGAAGAAGAAGAAGCCTGTAAAGAAGCAAAAGAATGAGGTCAAGTCCAAGAAGCAGATTTCGAAGAAGACTGACGGCAAAAGAAAGTATTTCTATTGCAACGTCAAAGGCCACTAAAGAAGGAACTATCCGGCCTACCTGATGGCTGTCAAGAGCAGGAAGAAGGATGGGCCTTCTGAAGGTATGTCTGATATGCTCGTTATTGAAACTAATCTAATAATTTTTTTTCTTCTAGTTGGGTTCTAATTCTGGATTAAGTACTTATTTGTGCACTTCTATGCAGGATCTTGAAGAAGTGAGAGGGCTGAAGGAAGATGAGATCACTCTCCGGGTCGGCAATGAAGCGAGGGTTGCTGCTGTGGCCGTCAGAACCTACCCTCTAGGACTATCATTAGGAGTTAGTTTAATTCTTAAAGACTGCTATTATATATCTGTAGCCAGTAGAAATTTGATTTTCATATCCGTGCTGGCACAGGAGAATTATAATTTTTATTTCAATAAAGATATATGTTCGATTTATTTCAGAAATAAAATTATTGCATGTACTTTCTTGATTGATGATTTTTATCATTTGCATATGGATGGGAGTGTAAATATTAACGAGCAAATTATGAATGCCATAGGGTTTAAGAGACTCAAAGATAGAATTAGCTAAAAGTATCTATGGCACCTTAGATTAGGCCATATTGGAGAAGACAGGCTCAACAAACTGGAGAAAGATGGTCATGTCTTCAAGAAAAGTGACCAAGCTGCCCTTTATGGGATAAGAAAAAAGGATCACTGAGATATTAGCCCTGGTACACATTGACGTATGTGGTCCATTCGATGTACAAGCCAGGAGTGGCTATATCTACTTCATAACTTTTATCGATGATTATTCATGGTATGAGTTTGTGTATCTGATGCACCATAAATCTGAAGTCTTTGAAAAGTTCACAGAGTTCCAACATGAAGTAGAAAAATAAATCAAAAAACTTATAAAAGTTCTTCGATCAGATTGAGGAGGAGAACACCTCAGTGGAGAATTTTGGGTCTATCATAAGGATAATGGCATAGTCTCATAGTGGACACCTCCAGGGATACCTCAGCTCAACAGAGTATCCAAAAGATGAATCAGACCCTATTAGATATGGTCCGATCCATGATGAGCTTCACAGACCTTCTTGTTTTTCTCTGAGGACATGCATTGCTTTATGCAATTCATCTTTTAAATCATTTTCTTTAAATCCATTCCTACCACACCATACGAGTTATGGCATGGTAAAATGCCAACTCTGGGGTATCTCAAGATTTGGGGATGTCCAGCCCATGTCAAGTGACAGTAGGTGGACAAGTTAGAGGCTAGATCCTTTAGAGCTTGTTTTATAGGGTATCCTAAGAAAATCATAGGATACTACTTCTATTTTTCTGAGGATCACAATATGATTGTGAGCCGTCGTGCCATCTTCTTGAAAAAGAAGTTTATCCAAGATGGAGACAGTGAGAGGAAGATTGAGCTTAAAAAGAAAGTCTCTGAAGAGCATCAAGTCCAAGAACCTAAATCCAGCAGTGAGCCAGTAGATGTGATACCTCCTCCATCTCATAGATCAAGTAGGATCTCCCATCCTCCTGAAAAGTACTTAGATATTCTTACAGAAGATTTAGAGGAAGTATTCCTTATGGGAGATAGGGACATTAGGAATCATCTCAAGACCTACAATGAGGCAATGTTAGATATAGACTCCGAGAAATAGATGGAAGCAATGAAGTCAGAAATTGACTCTATGCATTCCAACCAGGTTTGGTCCTTAGTAGATCTATCTGAAGGTATTATACCTATTGGTATAAATAAATTTATAAAAAAAAAATTAGGTCGGATGGTAAGGTAGAGACCTATAAAGCAAAGCTAGTTGCAAAAGCTTACAGTCAACGTGAAGGCATTGACTATCATGAAATTTTTTCGTCTGTGGCTATACTGAAATCCATCCATACTCTGCTTGCGATAGCAGTCTTTCATAATTATAAAATTTGACAGATGGATATGAAAACTATCTTTCTAAATGGATATCTTGAGAAAGATATCTATATAGAGCAGTCTTTGGATTTTACATCCAGTGATAGTGATCACAAGATCTAAAAGCTGCAAATGTCCATATATGGACTCAAGCATGCATCTCGAAGTTGGAACACTTGCTTTACTGATGTGATCAAAATATTTGATTTCATCAAAAAATGAGGAGCCGTGTGTGTACAAAAAGATTAGTGAGAGTGCTGTCACATTTTTCGTATTGTACGTGGATGATATCCTCCTGATTGAAATGATATTCTCATGCTAATATCGGTCAAATTATGGTTGTCAAAAAAATTTACTATGAAAGATCTAGGAGAAGCCTCCTACATTCTTGATATAAAAGTCTATAGGGATAGATCTAAAAGATGATAGGACTCTCACAGTGAATATACATAGAGGTGGTGCTGAAGAGGTTCATCATGAAAAACTCCAAGAGGGATCTTTTGCCCCTTAGACATGGCATTCATCTCTCCAAGAAAATATATCCTGACACACCTGAGGAGATCCAGCACATGAGCAAGATCCCTTATGCTTCGACAATAGGAAGCCTCATGTATGTCATGTTATGTACATGACCTGATATAGCCCTCGCCGTGAGTATCACGAGCAAATATCAGGTGAATCCAGATGAGGAATACTGAATTGCTGTTAAAAATATCCTTAAGTACTTGAGAAGAACTAAGAATTTGTTATTGATCTTTGATCGAGGATCGGAGCTGAAAGTTGAGGGATACACTGATTTAGACTTCATTACTGATGTCGATGATAGAAAATCTACATCGGAGTGTATCTTCTTGTGCAATGGTGGTGCGGTTAGCTGGAAGAGTTTCAAGTAGCCGATCATTACATATTCGACCATAAAAGTCAAGTACATCACCATCTCTAAAGCTGCTAAGGAAGCTTTTGGTTCAAGAAATTCATTGTGGAGCTGGGTGTGATGCCATCAGATACCATTGCACTGTACTACGACAACAATGGTGCCATAGCCCTCGCTAAAGAGCCAAGATCTCATCAGAAGTCCAAACATATAAAGCGGCGATTTCACATCATACTCAAATATCTTGAGAAGAAGTTCGTTGAGGTGCAGAGAGTCGGCTCCGTGCTAAATATGGCAGACCCACTGACTAAGCCTCTCAGCCAACAGAAGATCGAAGCTCATTTTGAGAAGATGGATCTTAGGTATATCACCAATTGACTTAGGTTAAGTGAGAATTTGATAGAATTGTACCCTAGAAGTCAATTGTTGGCTGACACATGTCGTAATTTCAAGATTTAATTTTATATTTATAATATTTTTATTATCAATAAAAGATTTTTTCATTTCAATCATATTTATGTGTCCATGAGTTATCCTAGAAATTAACAAAGATAATTTTTTTATATTCTTAAAGTATTGAGAATTTGAGACATACATTAATTAGTGATTCATTTCTAAATGCTCTAATCAAATGATCATTACCGAAGACAGTGATCAATCAATTCGAGATCAATGCATAGTTCACCTCTCTTGTGGGCAAATGAGTCTCAGATCTACAGTGTAGAGACACTGGGATGAAGGTGTGGGTGATTATTGAGAATAACTTGCACTGAGCATGACCATCATGAGAAATCATATGGATGTCTATTCACTCGTCAGTGATCTTTTTGATGCTGCAGTGGTGTAACTGATCCTTTAACCTGCGGTGTTATTAGCTATTCACAGTGAGGCTACTAAGTTTGACTGCACGTTCTCTTGATTCCTAGCCATTCGGGTCCTTACTGTGTATGTTGGCTTCAATAGGTTCAGGTTCGCTGTTTGGAGTAGAATGCACCAGATGAAATCTATCAACCTTGATAGAAAAGAAGAAATCCTATGCGATTTGCGAGACTGAGTTCAGAAAGTCTTTGATCAAAGTAAGTATGAATACTAAAAAAGAGTTTTTCATGAGATTCACAAATAAATTCAAGTCGAGCTAATCTAGCATATGACTGACAATAGGGTCTGACGAGTTCTTCATGACCTCCATCAAGTCGGGACTCATGATAGAAGGACTGAATCATATGATAACTATACCTAGGAGTTCATACTTTTATTCTATTAGGTTGCCACTACATACTACTAGGTGTTACTAGTGGATTGTGAGATTCATCGGACATCATCTTGATGATCGATGATCCTCAAAGAATAGAGTTGGAATTGTTCCAATCTATCAAAAAGAGTTTCGATGATATTATGATGGAGATCATAATATATCTCACTACCAAGTAGAATGAAACCTATGGAGTCACACATTAAGAGATTTAATCTTGAATTTGCCAATTAGATTTTTGAAGTTCTAATTGGATTAGGATTTATTGAAATCCTATTGGATTTAAAAGAACCATGCTAGCACATGGTTAAACCTAATTCTTCTCGAAACTTCGATTGGATCAAGTCCATAGCCTTGAACCTAACCTAAATCTACTTGAATTTTATTGCGTGCCTAATTGTGAGCCCAAGAAGATTGGATTAAGTCAATGAGTTAGCTAAATTATCTTTTCATTATCTCTTCATTATCTTCAAATATGTGTGTGAAATTATTGGAAAGAAGAGTGGCACCTTCCTCCATTTTTGGTAGGATCAAGGGGCGCCAACCCTTGGATAATGCAAGAGGGGCCCACCCCTCTTGTGGCTTAGCATGGAAGGGGAGAGAGAGGGGGGGCACACCCCCTCTCTTGAATGAAAATCCTAGAATGGGGTGCCAAGGTTTGGCACCCCAACCACCTGCCCTATATTCCATGGGGCGCCCACTCAGATTACCTTATTTGATTGGAGTGCCTCATATGATTACCAAAAGAGACTAATGTCCTATCAATTATGTCTGATTTTAATGAGAAAAAATCAGATTAAAAAGATAAAAATCTTTATGAGATAAAGATGTACCTTTTTAAGTTAATTGATTCTTGATTTAGATCAAAGAAGGGCCTATATAAAGAGAAAGTCTCCTAGAGTTTTATGAATTAGTTATTTTTGATTAAAAACCAAATCTCTCTCTCTCTCTCTCTCTCCCTCTCCATGCCACACCCTCTCTATCTTCTCTTTCCAATGCCCAAAGGTTGAGCATCCCACCTTTCTACATGCCAAGGTTGAGGAGGCTTTCTTCTACAGCAAGGAAAAAAAGAAAAAGGGCTGCAGTTCAAGAGTTGATTCCACAGTCAAGATTAAAGAGTTGATCGAGGTTCTAAAAGGCTAAGATCCTATTTGAAGAAGAAAGATCTATCATGAGAAGAAGGATTCGAGGTTGATCTCGATGGATACCTATAGAGATCGAACACATATGCGGCTTGAGGACCTTCGAATGTGAGATCATCGATAGCGGTGAATTTCTATCCGTGCTAAGATATTAAGATTTGATCTCATACTTATTTTATTTTTAGATTATATGTATATCTTTACTTCTGAGCTTGGGTATGATTAGATAAGATCTAATGCGTGTAGGGTTAAAGGGTTTAATCGGATTGATTTTTTACTACGATTAAAAGTTTTGAAATTTACACATGCACCCTATCCGATTTTCTAATACTCACATGCCTCTTCTATTTATGCCTAGTATCCTTATCAAGCTAAGGGTCCAAATCTATCGTAAGTACCATAATCCAATCACAAACACTACAATTAATCCTTTGAAGAGCATCATAAAATAAAATATCGGCTAAACTTCCATTATCTATAAAAATTCTTCTTACATCATAATTTGCCAATGTGAGGAAGATAATAACAACATCGTTGCAGGGGGTTTGCACTCCCTCAAGGTCGACATTTGAGAAGAAAATGACCTCCCCAATCCTCTACCTCTTCGAGACCATATCTCCTACTTAATCAATCTGAGCATAGGTCATTCAAGCTAATGAGCTCCTCCCTCTAGCCATAGATCCACCAAATGTGGTATTAATCACCCTTGCTATTGGTCAGTTGTCATTTTCCTACTCAAGGGTCCGCCAATCTCAACCAATATTATCTAGGCCTTGTTGGTTACTCACATGGTGATCAAGATGCTCTCATTGAATAAGGTCCTTAATCTTATCCTTCAATTGCAAGCACTCCTTAGTATTGTGCCTATGATCCTTATGGAAATGGTGGTCTTTTAGTCTGCTGGTGCGTTCATCCTCCAAGGCCACTTCAAATAATCTCGATTCTCAATCTCCATAAGTATTTGTATCCTCAAAATGTTCAAAGGAGTGTACTTCTCAAACTTCCAAGGTGGGCTCCATGGTCATCAAGAGCTTCCTTCATCTCATTTGGACTTTCTCCTTGGCTCTTACTCTTCTTAATTCCTCTTCTTTTTCCAAGCCTTGCCATCAGCTAACTCTCTTTGAGCTACCATTGGTTCTTCAACATTAATATTCTTCTTGGCTTAGGAAAAGCTCTGTCAAGTCCTTCAGGAACCTCTTCTCTAGCAAAAAGAGGAATCGGGAGGGCTTTAAATTGCTCTTTAGCATGGTCATCATGACGGAATAATCTAGATCATGTATCTCCAATGTCGCAGCATTAAAACTATCATGCCTCCGATTTGAGATCGTGAGCCAAAGGTCATGGCAACCATCGCATACTTAGAAGAACTCTATCTATGGGGATGCAAGATATTTCAAACTAATATCAAAATAACATAGTGGCATTTATTATAATACTAAAATCAAAGATTTAAATTTACTAACCAAACCAAATGATGTCTAAACTCAAATGTCTTACATCAAATAAAGTTTCACTAAAACTAATAAAAATTATATTTAAGTTCAATGAAGTTGATAGTACCAAGTCTCACCTCTAAAAGCTCTCTCCCAAAAATAATGCCTACATTCGTAGTTAATTATTTGAATCTAAAAAAATAAAAAAGAAAGATGATGAGCTTGATAGTCTAGTAAGCAATGAATATCTCATCTAGATATTCCAGATATTATCATAAATTATAATATTCAAAATCAATATCACGTATAAACATAAGAACATATTTTATGCTTACTTAATGCATATCAAATCTTTTCAAATATTCATATACATATATATATAATTATAAATCTAATTCGAAATAAATCACATATAACTCAACAGTCTGAACTACGCCATACTTATCCCCATGATAGGGTCTAGAATAGAGTACCAACATATAACCCCCATTGGCAAGGTCTAAAAATTAATGCATAACCCCTATTGATAGGATCGAGAAATCAATACACAATCTCCATTGGCTGGATCCAGAATACCAATATATAACCTCCATTGATAGGATCTAAAATATAGTTAGGCTAAGAGCACAAATTCAATCCGTATCAAAATACTTTTATAATATAAAATATAGATATTATAATTCCATTGAACATATGCATAATCCATAATAAATCAATAAATCATGATATTTCAAAAAATCTCAAAATTTCAAATCACTTTTCATTCAAAATACAGTTTCATAAATCATGTATAATTCAAAGACTAATTATTTACTTTTAAAATAAATTATAAAATATCTCAAGAAGATGATTTATTACTTACCTCTACAAAATACTGTATTGATAGATTAAATCAATCCTGAAAGTATCCATCAGAATCTATTATTTAGAATATATTCTTCTATCAGTCTTAAGCCATAACTTAGTAAAAAATACCTTAGTTTCGATACCTTCATAAGGCAAACAAAATGATAGAGTCCATTATCTCGATTGATCCAATCAAGGTAGGTTCATCAGATCACGATTAGAATAGAAAATAGATGGTTAAATAGAGATCAGTGGTGATCAAATGTATTAGTGCCCGACAAAAGTCAAAGTGGATCGAGGTCGGTACATCGATTAGCAAAGTAGTTCGAAACCCCCTATTCAAATCAAGTCAGATTTAAAGCAATAGATCATATTTCTTGATTTCACAAATTATGTAGAAAGAGAATATCAGAGGAAAGATAAGTTAATAAGATAGAACAGGGCTAATCGGATGACATTGTGTAACAATCTGATCGATTTAATTAAGATGATTTAATTAAATTATAGTTGATTAGTATATAAATAATTTAATAAAAATCATAGATAATCAAATCTAATGATATCCATATCTGATCAAGGTGGGTGCCGATCCACTATCCGACGATCGTGAATCGGGATCCTATTTGCTAAGATCAGATAGAATCATTAAAAGAAACCTTTCATTAGATCAATCATAGAGAAAGAAATATATGAAGAGAGAGAAATCAATCAAGAGAGAGAATTGATCTAGAGAGAAAATTCTACAGAGAAAACATCATAGAAGAAGAAAATTCAAAGAGAGAAAGTGAAACTTTCTAGAGAGAGATGAATTCAAACTCAAGATAGAGAGAGAAGAAAGAGAGAGAAAGAATCCATAGAGAGAAAGTGAAACTTTCTAGAGAGAAAGGCAGATTCAAACTCAAGGTTGGTAGAGAGGGAGAGAAAATATATCTCTCTCTTTTTTATTTTTATTTTTCTTTTCTCTTTTTTTCTTTCTTTCTTCTTCTTCTTTCACGAAATAGAGGACCGCATCCTCTTTCTTTCTTTCCATGGAACAGGGAACTCTTTTTTCCCTTGTTTTCAATGTCAAGGAGGTCCTCCTCCTAGCCGACAATGTTTGTGGCTGGAAGAACAGGCAATGGCAGCGATCGATGAGCCAGATCCGATGATCGACAATGACAATCGATGGTGAGAAAAACCAAAACAAATTGAAAAAAAAATAGGGGAACCTTGGCAGTCGGATTTCCAGAGTTTCTGATAAAAAATCATCAAAAATTCATGCTTAAAATGCACAAGAAATTGAGGGAAGATGATAGAAGAGGTTTACTTGATTTTTTTGATGGAAATTAGTCAGATTTCTAGTGGCCAAATCCAAACTAAGCTGCCAGGAATCAAGAGGAAAAGAAAGGAAAAAATGGCAAAAAACTTGATGATTTCTGATGAGAAAAATGAAGAGATTAGGTCTTTAAATAGATTTCTAAGGGGAGAATTAGAGATCAATTCTAATTCAAATTTCTGAGTCGATTAAGGAAATTTAATCAATGAAGAACTCCTTCAAAAGTTTTTCTTCGCATATTCCCTCCTTCCCACCAAATTTCCAGCACGTGCGCATTGGATGTGCTGGCTTATTTTCTTCTTTTTTTTTTTGTGCTACTACAAGATTTGTGCAGGGTATTACAAAAATAGTCGATAAAACTCATGAGGGACTCATCCTCCCTCTGTTTCAGATCAAACAAGCTCTCCAAGCCCCTCTTTGGCCTCCAATTGCTAATGAAATAAGCTATGAATTACTAGCCGAGCTGCTTGAAAGAATAAATTGAGTTCGACTAGAGGCTGGAATACATATCCAAGCTACCTTCTGAAGTATCATTGAGAATGATCGACATAACACCACATTAGTCACACCTTGGAGCATTAAGAGAGCTTTGAAGCTCTCTAGATGATCCAATTGATCCATAGTTCCTTCATATCTCTAACTTGACATCTTGAACCTTTGCAGGAGTGGCTCTGCCATGATCCTTGATGAAAAAGAAGCTCAGTAGTGAACTCCAAGTCATCTACAAGCTCCAAATTTTTGCCTCTCAAAGCCTCGATGCAATTGTTCATTTCATTGATCTTATGATTGAGTTCGACCTCCCTCCTAGAAGCCCACTCTAATTGGTAATTAAGGAGAAGAATGGCTTGGCATAGAATCCTCTTTAGAACGAGGGTTCGAAAAATGGTGTCTCTAATCTCATCTCAAACTTCGAGGACAAGGATAATGACTATGCTTCACCTGCCTAGGACTTCGAAAGGACAAGAATGGTGGCTATGTTGTGACAAGCATCCATGATGGCTTGGCTTGTTCTCTGATTGCAGGTTAGAAGTTATCTATTGTAGATTTTGGATGGCCATCGCAAGAGCTCAGACTTGCTGGATGAGCAAGTTGAATTGCTCAACATTAACAACTCATGGTGCTAGTTAAGAGTACTATGAAGGCTGAGTGATCTCATCAAGAAGAAGAAGGATTTCTCTCAACCTGCTCAACTTGAATCTCTCACAAGAAAATATAAAAGAAGATAAAAGAATTGCAAAAGTAGGATTTAAAACTACAAAAAAATAGTTTATAATGATGATATTTTAATAACACTCAGAAAAGAATGTTGCTACAAATACTCTCTAGTAATGATTTTAAAAAATATAATAAAAGATACATAATATTGTATCACATTGTCAAGAATATTACTATAAGTTATTACGTAGCAGCGGTATCTTATAAAAATATCATAAAAAATTATATTCTATTATAATAATTTTAAAAATTATAATAAAAAATATATAATATTATGATGGTTATTTATAGATATTACTAAAATTTATAATTTTATGATGGTATTATATAAAAATAATATTTTATAGTTAAATAGAATCTGATAGATAATATTGAAGGAACCAGATCAGGGTTTCAGGGTTAGATCTTGAAACTTTTCAAGATCAGGCAGCGGAAGACTAAAATAAATCAAAATTTATTTTCTAAAATCAGAGAATCCCTAGATCTAAGATTCTATTACATGATTATTACATTGCATTAAATCAAAAATTAAAATATATAGAGCATGAACTACATGTTGATCATATCAACATGTTTCTATACTACGTCTAATGTATGTATTAAACAATAGATCAGATCTATTACCTTGCAAGTTAGACGTTCTAACCTTGCTGATCCGGGCTTGAGGATGATATTGTGAGCCGCATACGTATCCGGCCTCTGAGAGTTGTCCACACGAGCCCATGAATCTCGATCAGAAGTCCTGCTCCAGAAAATCAGCACAGTATGCTAGTACTGCGCTGATCCTTCTTCGATGGTTGATCAGGTGCCTCTTTTTTTGATTTGAACTCTTTCAAAGATAAAAAATAGGAGGAGAAGTTTCATATCTGAGACACTCTCAAGAAACTCAAGATGGAGGAAGGGAAGAGATGAAACTAACAACCCTAGAAGAAGATCCTCTTCTTCTTCTCTTTTCTCTCTCCTAGACATCCTATCTTGTGTCTATTATATCTCCATGACCCAAAGGTCTTTCTCTCTAATTTTTAGGTGCCCCAAAGGTCTCTCAAATCTCTGTGTTCACCAAAAATTTCATGAAGAAACTCATTTTATAGAGAGAGATATGATAGAGTCCTTATCTAGGTCAAATACCTAGTCAAGGCTTATCCAAACATGGCAAGATAAGGGGCGCCCAACTCTTGGGCTCATCCTCCTTATTTTCATGTATGGACCAACAAAAAAGGGTGCACAATATGTGCCCTAAAAGCCACAAAAATCTCAAAAAAAATTTGGATAAATTTGGTGTAAAAAGGAAAGAGTTTTGGATTTCTAAAACTCTATCTCATAGAATTTGAAATTCAAACTTATTCCTACTTTGATTTGATCCACAACCACTTTCCATGTATGAAAGAAGAGAGGAAGCCTTTTGAATGTGGGAAAGACCTGGGAGAGGGCTTTTTTCGCACAAAATAAGAGGGGATTGGCATGGAATAAGAGAGAGGGCATGGGGGGGGCTTATGTGGCACAAGGTGGAATCCTAGTCTTACTAGGATTCTATCTCATGACTTGTTTTAATTTGATTTTTCAAACCAAATCAAACCAAAATTAGATCAACCTAATTAAAATAGGTCCTAACCTAATTAAAATTTTAATTTAATCAGATTAAATTAGATTTAAATCTAATTTAATTTTTTAATCAAATTAAAAATTAGGTTGACCTAAGTCCTAATTGAACTAGGACTAGTTTTTTTCTTGCACTTAGCTTATCCAATAAACTAATTGAACTTGATCCAATCAAGCCCAAACTAAATTTAATTAAATCATATTCAATTAGACTTAATCTCAACCCATTAGCTTAATCAAATTAAACCAATTAGTAATCAAATTGCTAATCGATCCTCTTGCAACACTTGCACTAGGTTAAATGTCAATCGTATTGATCATTTAACCCTAGAACGATTCTTAATTGTTGATCAACCATCCGATCGGATTATAAACTCTTATGTGTGTGACCTCATAGGTCCGAACCTAAGCCAGTAGGATAGAAATAAATTTCTGTACCAATCAAAGTAACCATCTAGCAATGGTACCCGACGATCGGATAGGTCGAATGTGTAGAACATCATCCTTAGAACCCATGCGGATATAGTTTCCATATAATTCATCTCCTTGACAAAAATGATCATAGGACACCTCAGAGTTCAACTGTCAACTCTGATCAGGTTATCCACATTGTATTTCAAAATATCAAATCCATCTGATGGATTATCCTGACCAAGGTTTTGCTAAATTGAAATACAGTGACTCATTCTTCTCCAACTCTTAGAGTGGTCAATTCTATCTCGATCACACTCTGACTTCGTAAGTACTTGACTATGTCCAGAAGCCTTCCGTCACTAAATTAAAAATTCAGTTAGTCCAGTACCAAAGCATAGTGAGTTGCTTGCAAGTCATTGAGATGATCTCAGGTCTAAGGGATACTTATACCTATATCCCATCAGAGACATTCTCGATAGTAGAATGCTCTGGAGTTGGTCATATTTAATGATGATGTACCCTTATATCTCTCCTGTATGCCATATCAATGTCTCCACACTCCTTGGTTAAGAGGACAACCAACCCATATGGCCTACAGTGATCTATGCTCGATAGAAGCTGACATCCTTATTAACAGCCTATCATTTGATCGTGAATAGTTTTAAGGACTAATCGATAAATCCTCTCTTTATCAAACTTAAATAGTCCTAAGGACTTCGTCATAACAACGAAGTTCATTAGAAGATGAAAGCTTATGATAAAAATACCAAAAATATATTTTATTTATTAACAAATCAATTACAATATTTGGTTGCTCAACCATCAACAGCTTGATGATTAACTTTTGAAATATATTTTTCAACAAATATTAATAATTATATTATTAAATATTAATTTTTATTATTGAAATAAATTTTATCCTCTATATATCATTATATAATTAATAATTTTTATTATTAATTATTTATAAATTATTTTTATGATAAATTAGTATCATTGCAAACTAATTTTATATAAGTCAAGATAGTTTAATAATTTAATAAAAATAAATTTTGACATAAAATTCAGTATCAATATTAAATATACAATATCACAGCCAAGTAATAATCAATAATGTAATTACTAAAAATTTTATATGAAAGCAAATTTAACTAAAAATTTGGATCTGATCCAATCTAATTTGTATTGAAATATATATAAAAAATTTAATAATTATTTATATAAATTATATAATATAAAGATTTAAAATATTATGCTCCAAATCTGAGATATAATACAGTCATGCTACCGAGAGATGGAGCCCATAATAACACGATGCCAATCTATCATAATCATCTAAAATTCATCAAATAAAAAGATTCAATTCTATTATTCATCAAATAATTGAACCAATATTGGTTCAGAGTATCTAAATCTAAAAGCAAGTACCAACCCGAATCTCAACATTCATAAATAACTACAAATCCATGATTATAAAATAAACTAAACTTCTGCTACCAAATTTTCAAGCTTGCTATACAGATCTTCAAGCCTGGATTTTCTTCACCAGTCCTAGCCATTTCTCTGTATAAGAAAAAAATAAAAATAAAAAGAATATGAGCTACACTAGCCCAGTAAGTAGAACTTGCGCTTCCTTATTGGATCAAGCATAAGTTTTTCATGATAATGCAATATTTAGAAAATAACAGATAATACAAAATAAAATATTTCATAGAGCATATAATAAAATAAGTCATAAACCAATCATGCATGCATAAATTATGAATATTTCATAAACATGAATCATAAATCATTTTTGTCATGTATTCGTGTCAAGTTTCGAAATATTGCTTCCAGATATTCATGCTAAAGTCACTATTATACCCGTAACAGGGCCATGTTTCTTAATCGACAGAGTTTTTAATTTATGTACTAACTTTATATCCACTGGCAAGGCCATGTTTCGTGTGGATGCTAGCTTCAGATATCGACCTTTCTGAAGAGATTCATTCATAGCTATCTGAGAGCCTTTAAAATTCTTATATCTTTTTTTTCTTAAAACATACATATACATAGATGAAAAATAATAAAATTCATGCTTCATAATCATGCTATTTTTATAAGATGCATTTATGAAATCAATGCTCATAATAAAACATACTTTTTCATATCACATATGCTGATCCTTATTTTATGAAAAATATGATTTCATCAATAGCAATTCTTTACATGAAAATATGATTATTTAAAAATAAATAAGAAGCATAAGATCCACTTACCTCATTCATCTTAGATCTTCAAACTTCGTTAGAAGAATCAGCTAATCCTATTTAAAATATCAAATCATCATCAATTTCTATTCCATAAATATAATAAGATTAAATCATAAGGAAAGAGAACTGTTGTCCGGATGTGTCGGACCATCCAGATACCAGGGCAATTCAGGGTCTCTGATCTAAGGGTCAGATTTAAGTGACTTGATCAAGAAATTGTGAAGTACAGATTAGATCAAGATCAATCAATAGAATTCATTAATCATGAATTTGAAAAATACTTGATATGATCAAATGAGGTGACATATAGCACGGATATCAAAGCAACTTTGGATCATCTTGTTAGAGTCAATATGAGCCCCTAAAAGATGAAGGCATGACTCGGTACAGGATTCATAGATCTTTTTAGAGAGAGAAAGTCAATCATGAAAGAGAAAGTGGAGAGAGAATCTTCGTATCCTTCAAAAATCACAATCATGATTGAGATCATCAGAGGTCATATCAGGATGACTTAATATGGATTAATCATGATCGATGTTATCAATTTTGAATAAGGATCGGATCGGAATCCAATCTACTGCATAAATTTTGGAGCAATCTCAGGACAGCATATTTTCATCTCAAGTTTATCCTAAGGTCTGTGATGTAATCAGAGAGAGGGAATGGCCTTAGAAAGATAAAATCCATAAAAAGAAATAAAAGGTCTAGAGAGAGAAAATAGAGAGAGAATTTAGAGAGAGAAATTGGAGAGAGGAGAGAGGAAAGAGAGAGAAAATTCTCTCTTTTTTTTCTATTTTTTTTTTCTTTTCTTTTTCTTTTTCTTTTTCCTTCCTTTTTCTTTTCTTTTCTTCCCGTGGTCTTCCCTAGCCGAAACAGGGGACCGACAGGTCCCCTCCCTTTGACCGACCATCCAGGCCGCAGTCGGTACGGTGAAGGCTGGTGGCAGGGGGGCAACCCTCTCGAGTTCGAAGAGGCCAAGGCCGACAGTCGACAGTGAACGTCGGCATCAAAAAATCAAAGAGAAGAAGAGACCAAACAGGGGGTCCCTTCTCCGATGAAATTTGATGACACCCGTCGCTGGCAATTGTGCACAGAGGCACGAAAAAAAAAGAGAGGAGAAAGAGGAAAAGGAAGAAGGGCTTACCTCAACCTCTGGTGACCCCACCGGCGAGAAATCACGGCGAGCATGAATCGAGGGGCCGCGGCTTCAATCGAAGAAATCAGAGAGGAAACACCGACGATCGTCGGTGATTGCTATATCCTCTCACAGAGGAGAGGAGGGGGGTTCTTATAGGGCTCATCCTAGGGTCCTTCAATGGCCCTAGGATTCTGATTTTCAATCAAAATCAGGGAAGGAGAAGACTCCGATTGGGAGTCTTCTTTCCCTATTTTTTTTTCTGGGTGGGCTTATTGGGCTTTAGGCCCAACAGGCTGGGTTATCACATTCTACCCTCCTTAAAAAAGTTTCGTCCTCGAAATTTAACATACCTTCATTTTCAAATAAGTGTGGATATCTCATCTTCATATCATCTTCAAGCTCTCAAGTAACCTCTCTCTCCTTATGATTACTCCAATGAATCTTCACATATGGAATGATTCGTCATCTTAGCACTTGCTCTTTTTTCGATCAACAATTCGGAGAAAAAACTCTTCATAAGTTAAGTCTTCATGAACTTACAATGGCTCATACTTTACCACATTGTTTGGATCAGGTATAAATTTTCTCAGTGGTGAAACATGAAAAACATTATGCACTTTAGATAAATCCGATGGTAAGGAGAGTTCATAAGCAACATCTCCTACTCGGTTCAAAATTTCAAAAGATCCAATATATCGCGGCTCAGCTTGCCATGTCTCCCAAACCTCATGACACTTTTTATAGGCGATACTTTTAGAAAAATATGATCACCAACCTAAAATTTTAATTCTCTTCTTTTTCTATCTGTCCAACTCTTCTATCTATCTTGTGCTACCTTGAGTCTTTCCTTGATCAGATAGATTTTCTCTCTAGCATTCTTTTATTATCAGTAAAATCCTTCTTTATTTACAACTAACGTATTTCATAATATCTTTTAATTTAAAGGATTAATATTTTTAATCAATTCAGACCACCATAATTTTGCTGCACACTCTGATCTCAACTCGCCAAATTATCTAAGTCTATCAAAAATAAAAATATCTTTGTATGTTAAATCAATCAAAGATAGATCTAACTTTTAGATTTCATATAAAATTTAGGGTAAAATTTAAGATTTTCTTATCATTACTATCTCTTAGGTATAGCACATCAAAATTAAATCTTCATCCACCTTTTATGTTTGAACTTATTACATAAGCTTCACCACTCCTCAAGAATCCAATATGTTTAGAATTAATTTGAGTTAACCTTCGGTTTACCTTACCATCATTTAGACAACTTCCAAACCAATCTTTCTTTACAAAAAAAATTAACATCAAAATTAGTAAAGTTATCATGTCCTTTATCTATGTTGGTGCAAAAATCTGCTTGCGCCGGAGAAGCTGGAGTCGGGGAAGCCACGGTCACCGCCGGGACCTGCAAGGGAAGTCTAAACTGGAGGTGGGGTTGCTCCGGAAAGATCCTCCGACGCTCAAGTCAGTTCTCTGCCTCAACAAGAATGGAGTGCTCGAACGGAGAATTTAGCAGAGTTTTGGGATAAGAAAGTGAGCTTAGAGAATAACGTATCTGAGTCCCTCTTTTATAGGTGGAGGGGGCAACGGATTGATGGCGACATTTGTAACCGTCTGGTAGTGGGCCGCCCATGGTCAGGGGAATTCATTGCGAAAGGTAGTGGGGTAGACCTGTGGCTATTGTCATAGCCTGCCACGTAGGGCCTGTTGCAGGTAGTGGAGCGACGTTCGTTGCCGCTAGTTGTCAGCGAGTAGTGGGATCGTGCAGCACCTGCCGCAGGGAGCGGAGCAGAATCGTGGCCGTTGACACAGCCTGTCAGAGAGTAATGGAGCCACGCGAAATTCGCTACAGGAAGTGGAACAGGATCATGGTTGTTATTGTGATCTGCCAAGGGGCGCAGATCTGTTGATCGAGGCTCGACAGCGATCGGAGTCTGGCCTCTGTAGAAGTCTGGGAAGGGTCCTCCTTTTGGTTGGGGTCGTAGGTGGAGTTCGGCTCCCGTAGGAGTCCGGATGGAGCTTTCCTGCAGTGGATACTGAAAGCGGAACCCGACTCCCGTAGGAGTCCGGGCGGAGCATTCTGCAATCAAAGTTAAAGATGAAGTCCGGCTTCCGTAGGAGTCCGGACGGAGCTTACCAGCAGCTGATACTGAGGGCGGAGCCCGGCTCCCGTAGGAGTCTGGGCGGAGCTGAGCTGCTGTTGATATCGAAGGCGGAGCCCGGCTCCCGTAGGAGTCCGGGCGGAGCCGAGCTGCTCGAAGTCGAAGGCGGAGCCCGGCTCCCGTAGGAGTCCGGGCGGAGCCGAGCTGCTCGAAGTCGAAGGCGGATCCCGGCTCCCGTAGGAGTCCGGGCGGGGCCGAGCTGCTGTTGATGCCGGTGGTGGAGCCCGGCTCCCGTAGGAGTCCGGGCGGAGCTGAGCCGCTGTCGATGCCGGTGGTGGAGCCCGGCTCCCGTAGGAGTCCGGGCGGAGCTGTTCTGCTGTCGATGCTGGTGGTGGAGCCCGGCTCCTGTAGGAGTCCGGGCGGAGCTGTTCTGTTCCATCGTCGATTCTGCTGGGGATTTCGGCTGTGGGTATTTTATACCCAACACTAGTCCCCGTACTTCCAAGTTTGAATTTCAGATGAAGGAAGTACAGAGAGAGAGAGATGGATACAGCCGAAACCGTCCCTTCGAATCCCACGCACTGCCGCCTCTAGATATTTTGGCACTTAATGTGCGTACGTCAGAGCCTGCTTTTTGGTGAAGGTGACCTGAAGAGTCTTTTCAGAATCCCCGTTGAAGCGTGATCCCAAGCGCCGTGCCACGGGAATTTGCGAGCGGTCAACCCTCGATAGCAATGAAGCAGATAAGCGTGACACATGGCATACACCAGCCGGCCCAGGAATACACGCTGCCATAACTGTGCCAGGATCCGTCTGCTATTTAAACCCCTCAGTCCTTTCATGGCCTCATCCTGGCGCTTTTCTTTCCCCCGAGAGTCTTGCCTCCCTCGCACCAATCCTTGTCTCCTTTAGCCCCTCCATTCTTCTCTAAGGGTTCCCACACCATGTCCTCTACTCTGGAGGCTGTTCTTGAGGGGATTTTTAGGGCTTGGAGGAAGGTGAGGAGGAGAATGGCGGCCAGTGAGAATCTCTGTCGTTTTAAAGGGGCCCAAGGAAGAATTCCTTCAACAGCAGGGGTTTAATAACGGGGGCTGTTGGTGAAGCTATTCTGCCCGCGAATTTCGGAGTAGCAAGGTGGGGTGATACCGGTCAAGAGGGCAGAGCAGTCGTCATAAGCCATGACGGGATCCTTGACGCCGTCGGGGCCGAGAGACCAGAGGCAGTCGGCGTCGACGGTGGGGTAGTAGAACTTGTTGCGGGGACGGTGGAAGCAGCGCATGCCGACCTTGCCGGAGCAATTTGGGTGGCGGCTGTTGTGGGGCGTTCGGAGATGAGGCACATCTCTGCATCACTACCGCTTCCGAGGTGACTCCGGTTCTTCTTGAAACAGGTCTTCGCTACTGCCACCGTTGCCCTTACCGTCTCTAGAGATCTATCCCACCCCTTTCCCGCCAGGGTTGGGACTTTGAAAACAGAATGAGGCGAGATGGGGCGAGAGCTGTTACACGCACTGGAGAACGCGGCCGAGAAGGATAGAGACGGAGAGAGGAGTTCGTAGCGGCCTCCGGTTCGTCCTGCCCGAACCGTGCTTGCGAGACTTGTAATGACGTGTATCTTCTTTTTCTCTCTTTTTTTTTTTTTTTTTTCTGACCCATCGGGTCCTGTAACGTATACTCTTGTTAAATGAAAAAGAGATTTTGGTACCTCGTCTGCATCTCGCGTTAAATAGTTGTCTGTCGAACTTCTTCATTTTCCTTTCCTTCTCTTCATCTGTGTCACGTCGTCCCAAGGTCGTAGGAGGCCTCTTCAGTGGGGTTATCATTTGTCGAGCTACTTTTTCAGTTCTTACGCCGTTCGAAGATATCCAATTGTGATTCCGTTGACGGCTGTAGGCTCGTTCGGGGCCCTTCGGGCCCGAAGTCCCCCCTAGGGCTTGAATTTGGGGGTCCAGGCTTCCGTTGCCTTTGGGCACTGTTTGCTTTCCTTTTTGCTTGGGTTTCTTTTCTGTTGAAGTCGGAGCTGAGTCCGGCTCCCTTGGGAGTCCGAGCGGAGAAGTCCTCCTGAAGTTGGAGTAGCTTGGTTCTCGTAGGGGCCAGGGCAAAGCTTTCATTTTCCTGCAACCAAAGTCCTAGGCAAAGTCCAGCTTCCGTAGAAGTCCGGGCGTGGTTGTCCCGTAGCTGATGTCGTCGATGGAGCCCGGCTCCTGTAGGAGTCCGGGTGAAATCTTTTTTGTCGTTGGAACCCGGCTCCCATAGGAGTCCGGGTGGAGCCTTTCGTTTCCCTCGGAGCTGTTCTGCAGTTGATGTTGGAGGCATTCCCCGGCTCCCGTAGGAGTCCGGGCGGGGTCCTCTGCGATCGAAGTTAAAGATGAGGTCTGACTCCCGTAGGAGTCCGGACGGAGCTTACCAGTGGCTGATACTGAGAGCGGAACCCGGCTCCCGTAGGAGTCCGGGTGAAGTCTTCTTTGTCGCTGGGACCCGGCTCCCGTAGGAGTCCGGGCCTTTCATTTTGCTCGGGTCGGCGTGAGGTCCTCCTCGCGTTATTAGCCTGGCTTGCGGGGGTGCTTTAGGGCGCTGTGGGGTCTCTCCCCCGTTCGGTCTAGAAGGACCGGGTTTTCGGGTTTGCTCCAGTTAGGACGAGGTTCTCCTCCTGTCCTCAACAGGGCTTTTCCAACAGGGCTGTGGGGGCACATATGGGCGTTGCGAGGCCTCTCCCCCCATCCGGTCTAAAAGAACCGGGCCTTTGACTTTGCTCAAGTTAGGGCGAGGTTCTCCTCCTGTCCCTAACAGGGCTGTTGGGGCACATATGGACGTTGTAAGGCCTCTCCCCCCATCC